>NW_004567110.1:31491296-31517190 GCF_000260355.1 Condylura cristata
AAAAACGTATATAAATAAAAGGGGAGAAGAAAACTAAATGGGGAGAACACATAAAGAGAATAAGTAAATAAAAATACAGTGGGTTACCAACCAAATAATGTGGAAAGAATGAAGAAATTAATATATATATATATATAACATTTGGCAACCATCTTAGTATAATATTTCAGCCAACCCACATGAATTAATGCTGAAATAATGATACAGATTTGAAGAATAAGAAATTTACATAGTTCAAAGTACCTCTCATTACAAAGATAAGAGACTATATTCACAGTGGAAAAATGAGGTAAAAATCACCAGAACCAAGTGATCAAAGTTAGCACCTCCCATTGAAGAAACAGACTACAACATTATTTCTGTAACATACCTGTGGGCTTAGTTAAAAAATAAGTGAGGTAGAATACAGGGCAAACAACCCAATCATAGAGAGCATGAGAAATTCAGACTTGATTTATTCTGTTTAGATAATCCTAGATGTATGATTGAAGGAAGTTAGGACTAGATCATAAGTCCTTGCTCTCTCTCTCTCTTTTTTTGACAGTTTTAAATCTGTATTTTCCATTTGATAATTTTTCCTTAATTATTTCTTTTCTTGTGAAACTAAATGCTCTTAAAAAGGTTAGTGCTCTATCAAACCATTCTTTGATAACTTTTTGAAATGCAATGTCTTAAATGCCTTAATTTTGATAGACTAGGAATTAGGAAATATAGCCAGGGTGATGGAATCAGGAACGAAGTATACTTTGTGGTTTTCTCATTTGTGTTTGTTTCATATTTGAGATAGTCTTTTCTGTAATGATCCATTGTTACAGAATTATTTGAATATACTTTTTTTTAATAAAGTGCTTTTTCTTTACTGTTCTATTTCTGTGGAGTTATATCAGTTACTAACTCAATACTTCTTCCTGTTAACCTTTTCTACATTGTTTTTTCAATTTTCAAATCTCAATATTTTTTATTGTATTTCTCTAGTAGTATAATTTGGTGATTTTATAAATGTGTAATTTGCATCATTGTTTGTAAATACAAATTTTAATAACACAATCTGTTTGAAAACTACCAGTCTGAGAAATTCTTATTTTAGTAAAGTGGTAATGACTTAATCGCATGGGACTTTATATAAATGAATGCATTTAATGCAACTTCTATGTAATTGGATGTATGCTAGCTGTTTTATACTTCTGTCATCTATTTACTAATAAAGCTATTTTTTGGTAAGTCACGCAGAATTATGAAACTACTAGAAACAAAATAACCATAAATGAACTGCTTATTTCCCCTTATATACTCAGATTGCTTACATCAGTGAGCATATCTTTAATTGGCTTTAAAAAACTTGTGTAAAAGTATGTAATAATATTACTTGGCTTCTCCTTATATAAAAAGATGTAATTTTCTGCATGGAAATGACACATATTTTCACCTGATACATATGTTCCTGTATACAAGGTTTTTGAATTTGAAGAATTTAAAAAATAATTATGAAGAGAAACACTGTGATTTTGTCAAGGTCATTCAGACTTTTATCGAAAAGACATGATTAACGTACAGCTTTATGCATTCTGGTCTGGTATATTTCCCTACTATTATTGTATTTTTTTTCAGAGGATAAACATTAAATGTTCTTGGAATCTACTCAAATGCCAAATTAGAATTTAACTTATCAGTTTGATATTCTTGAAATAGTTAGCCAAAGAGGAGAGTCAGAATGAGTGAGAGAAAGAAAAATAAATCTAGGTTATTTTTTGCTTTATGTAGAAGGACTTAAGTGACTTTTCCAAATATATTTTTGTTAAACTTGGAATTCATATTATTTGAAATAGATAGCAGACATTGAAATAACTAACACTTAGCAAAAGTGAGGTTGCCATTAATTAGATCAAAGAAGTTTGGTGAGTTATATATACTATGTACCAGTTGACGTTATGTGAGTTATATGTGTTTATATACCAGTTTAAAATGTATGGGTATAATTTATTTTTAAAGTTTAAATTAAGTGATGAATCAGTATATATACACATAATTTCATAATGTAGATCTTGAGTGTTAACAGTCTTCTTTTATGTATGAGCACTTACATATATACAGTGTTTGGATATCCACTAAAGTGACACTTTTGGTCATCTGTTTAGTTATACTATTAGTTGCCCCTTTATCCCTTTCTCTTCAAAGAATTTTGATTTTACTCTGTTATTTACTCCAGCATCAGACAGTCTGATGCGTAGGGGAAACAGACCCCAGGGCCAGCTTTAATTGGTTATGACAGGTATTGGTAAGTCTAAGGTAAAATCATATTTTCCTTGTTCCTGTCTCCACAGGTGCCTATTCCATTATTAATATCTGATATTGTCATTGTGAAGTTGGCCTTCATCCGCACAGGTTATATATTTGGTACATTTAGTTCAAATTGGCTTGTTTGTCTATTATTTCATAGTTGATCCACAAGTTAAAAATTGTAAGTATTTACATCTTGTTGATAAATATTATATAAAATATTTGATATGACAGATTTGCATTGAGAACAATGTTTTACAGATTTCTTATACTTTGAGGAGAAAATTACAAATACAAATATGGCAAGCACAAAACTCTAGTGAATTATGTGGCACTGAATTGAAAATTGGAAGCAGTGAGTTCATATTAATACTATATCCCTTGATTCTATCCACTGAGAAGACCTGTGAACAGTCCATTAAAAGTGAATGCATCTTGTCCCCCAAAATCTTCATTGGTAAGAGGGAATTGGTTCTTTGGAGAAATCTTGATTCCAGAAAATATGTAATGTAAAACAAAATGATACAAATCCTTGAAAGATCTCCATAGATTAAATACAGGATATTTTGAGCATAACAATAAACAAATTTTATTAATGGATTCTAATGCATTGAATAAAGTGTTAATTTATGAGTATATACTACTGTTAAAACAAAAAAACGTATATAAATAAAAGGGGAGAAGAAAACTAAATGGGGAGAACACATAAAGAGAATAAGTAAATAAAAATACAGTGGGTTACCAACCAAATAATGTGGAAAGAATGAAGAAATTAATATATATATATATATAACATTTGGCAACCATCTTAGTATAATATTTCAGCCAACCCACATGAATTAATGCTGAAATAATGATACAGATTTGAAGAATAAGAAATTTACATAGTTCAAAGTACCTCTCATTACAAAGATAAGAGACTATATTCACAGTGGAAAAATGAGGTAAAAATCACCAGAACCAAGTGATCAAAGTTAGCACCTCCCATTGAAGAAACAGACTACAACATTATTTCTGTAACATACCTGTGGGCTTAGTTAAAAAATAAGTGAGGTAGAATACAGGGCAAACAACCCAATCATAGAGAGCATGAGAAATTCAGACTTGATTTATTCTGTTTAGATAATCCTAGATGTATGATTGAAGGAAGTTAGGACTAGATCATAAGTCCTTGCTCTCTCTCTCTCTGTATGTATGTGTATATATATATATATATTTCACTAACAGCTAGAGACCAATGGATTACTAAAGTACAGGATTTCCCTGCTATTCAAAAGTAGAATGTTGCTATTTGGTATGATTTGATTTGATAAGTTAGTTGCATCCACATAAATTAATGGTAAAAGTGTTCCCAGAACCCTCAAAAAATAATCTGCCAAACAGGAATACTCAACATTCAGATAGCAAGGGAAATCTGTTGTAACTAGTACAACTGTGTATTGCACACACAAAAAACAGTTTGCAGAGTGGTAGAACTCAAACCAAAACTCAAACCAAAAGTAAGCTAAATTGAAATTTGTTTCTGTGACCAAATTGATTTTGTTTGCTCAGGGAGTTTTCAAGGCTATTCTTCATTGTTTTTGATTTTATCATAGATATCTGAGGGAATGAGGGAACCAAGGAAAGCATATATGTAATGTATGAATTGTGGGGAGCATCAAAGTTAAAACAGTAAGATCAAGTATTTATGAAGGAAGTCAGAAAGTAATCAAACTGGAGGAGGAGAATCAGAACCTACTGCCTTGGAAATCAGTGGCTGCAAAGTATTCATTAGTGCCTCATTTTACAGAGATATTTCATTTATCTTGCTTTCCTAAAAAGCAAGAAGACTTGCTGTTTTTCCTTGTAGTGCAAACACCTGTGAATGACAAAGCTAGTTGAGCTAGCTACATACAGTGTTTTGTGAATTGTCTTTGCATGTTTCATAGTTGGAATAAGAGGGTAGCTCATGTGGCCCGAATAGTCCTGGTTAATACTTTTTGTCCTGATGACATTAGGTCTGTTTTTATTTTCGAATGCCCCTATGTGGATGATAAAATGTATGACCACACTACTTTCGATTCCTGTTGACAGAATCTCCTTTCATATCTGAGGTGCCTGTCTTTCAGCCAATTCTTGGTATATTTTATTCATTTACTCGTTGCTTATTCCTTTCCTTTATAGTCCTTCTAAGTCAGTTTTCTAATAATGTAGGCCTATATTTCACCAGTCTTTACATAAAACAGGCTTCATAAATGATAATGTGAAAACTTTGTAAAGTTGGACAATAATGGTAATATGACAGATTCAAGTCATATCACCATGATGTCGAGACTTATAAAAAACTTCAGTAGATTTCCAGAATTTAACATCTCGTACTAAAACTACTAGGTTTTAGGAACTTAGTTTATGTTTACTTTGATATAAAATACTTAAGAAGGAAAAAATCCCAAATCTTTGATTATGTAAAAAAGCATTAACCAGGACTATTTGGGTCACATGAGCTACCCTTTTATTCCAGCTATAAAACATGCAAAAACAATTCAAAATACACTGTACATAGCTAGCTCAACTAGTTTTGTCATTCACAGGAGTTTATTACCTTCAGGTCTATGACCCTATTGGTTACTCTCTCTTATTAGGAAAAAGTCTGCTTGTTAGTTGGCACACGGTCAGGACAAAATGGATATTTTGTTCTCTACCTCAAAATCCCATAAGTCAAACTTACCTTTGGTGTTTCTCATTTGCCTTGATAAGCCACATGCCTTACTGATTTATGAATTTAGATGGCCCTGCTCTTTTACCTTGGTAGAAAATGTGTTTCTTCTTGTGTTTTTACAGTGTAATTGTAAAAATAGAGTTTTCAGTTTCATTTAGTTGGTACCAAAATAAAGTAGTATACCCTTTAGAAACTGTTTGAAAGTAGATTTTGCATAAAACTAACTTTTATTAAAAAGATAATATAATTTATGTCATTAAATATTTTCGTTGACCATTACAACTTATGTCATAGGTCAGCTCTAGTTTAGCCAATCTGTCTCCTTTTGCAAATACAAGAAATTAATTGTATGTTTGTTTGTTTTAATTTAAGCCCTGGTGGAGCATAATGATAATTTTTCTACTTAGGAAATGGTCAATAGAAATACTGGTCCTACCAGAATACCCCTTTGATATTAGTACAAAGTTAACAATTAAAACAAAAAAAATTTCATGGATCCCAGCTAATGCAGCACTCTCCGCCTCCAGTGAGTAACGTTGTTGATGGTACATGCAAGGCAGCTTTTTGTCTATTCTGGGCAGTATAAATTTAATGTGTTGTTTTCAAGTATGTCATGTGTCCAGATGCCACAACAATCTGTGCATTAAAAAGACATTAAAATAAAAGTAAGTAAAATATTTGTGGGTATTTTTTGGTGACGACCAGGGAATTTGTGATATAATTATTTTCAAATCAAATACTTTAAAGTTTTAGGAATAGCAATTACATTATTTTCTTATAGTAGGTATAATACATTTATAATATAGATTGATAATACCTCCTTGCCTTCACCATTTCCCCCATACCTATTCTTTTCCATATTATCTACTTCTGTTAATGACATCACCATCTGTCTACTCAGTATTTTGCCAAGTATGGTCCATGAACCACCTGAGTTTGAAAATCCTGGCAGAGAGTGATGTTTATTTAAAATGCAGCTTCCCTGGCCTCTCCCCTGACCTTGCTAAATGATAATCTCTGCAGAATGAAACTTGGAACTCTGCATTTTAACTATCACTCACATGTGAAAACACAATTATCCAGCTTTTCCTCTTCTTCATGCCCCCCCCCACCATCCCGGCTCCCAAATTCTAAAAGTTAAATACCAAATGTCATTTCCTTCTCTTCTCTGTATTGTTCCCTTAGTGGATTGTCTTTGGAATATAGCTAGTTTTTTTTTTCTTCTTTTTTAGCATGTTAATTATCTTCAAATCTCCCAGTCTTTCAACTCTTATTAAAAACTGACTGATTTGGACACTTCATTGCCCAATATATTATGATCCTGTTGATCCAGGAAATACCCATCGTCATTAAAAATTGCCACAGTTGTCATACTGTGCCATCCAGAGCTCCATTGAGAGTGAAGAATCTCACAGTCCCTGCACATATATATATGTCTAGCAGTGTCTCCCAAGTGCTAACAATGAAGAATTAACTATGGGATGATTAAAAATAAAAGTAGAAGTTCTACAATATGACTGATCATAGCAGTCATCTGGGAAGTAAAAAGACCAAAAAAAAAATCTTAACCGTTGAGATTCTGGTTGATAGGACTCAGGAATATTCATCTTAATGAGCATCTCACACAACTGATTTTGGTGATGGATGGACAACAATGTGACAAATGCTGACCTAGAGCCTCTAGTCACTGCTGGTGAATCAGTGTGCCTGCCAGTGCTCTTGAGACCAAGTCTTCGTCTGAGAAGCTTAGTTCCCACCATCTGAGCATTTCCAGAGGGACTGGGATCTCCTCATATGACCTAGGCCACAGCTGACTCCGAGTGGCCTGAGTACTTAATGCAGTTGTCACATGAGCTTTGCGTATGTTACATTCCTGCTATCTTTATTCTCTTTCCAAGATGACCCATTTGGACTTTTGCCCTCCTCTAAACACTTAATGGACATAGTGTGCTGTGGTTTGTTTATTCTTTTTCTTGAACTAGTCTCCTGTTGTTCGCTTCCCTTCCTGTGTTTTCTTTATATTCTTGAAGCCCATCCATCCTGAAGCATTTAAATGATCATTCCTTTCACTTACTGACATTAATTCAAATCTGATTCTTTGTATGAGCACCATATCTCTGAAGTCTTCTTAGGTAGACACTGTTCTTTCTTTAAGTTTCACATATATTCATATATTTCTAGAACAGGAAGCTGGTGGTTATGTTTTTATTTCCTATTGCAACTTCCTGATTATTTACTTTTCCATGCATTTGAGAACAAAAAAGACAATACCTGAAGCTCCTTTTTGACTATGGTGTGCTCTTTCTTTTTCCCTGTTACCTGTTTCCAGATCACTCCCTAGGCTCCCCAACTTAGTCTTTCTTTTTTCCCTATTCTAAATCCTGCCACTGTTCTGGGTGCCTTTGCTATTCATATGTATGCTCTCTAAATTTTCCTGGTCTCTCATTTTCTTAATTTATCTGCATAATGTTTTCATGTGGTGTTAGTTACCCTCGATCATAATCCAATTCATCTCAAAAATACAATCACTTCACAATTATTATTAATAACCTATAGTTTTTCCCTAGTAAATACTCCTCTAGTTCTTTTACTTTCAGCACTTTGGTTATTTGAATGATCCAAATCTTTAAGTCCAAAGCCCATCTTTCACTTCCTTTGTCATCATTCCACCTGCTTTTTATGCTAGTCCATGTTTTGTTGTTTGTTTGTTTTGTTTTGTTTTGTTTTGTTTTTGTCCTATTGCCTATTATGCCTGTCTGGAAAACCTAAACTTTGCTAATCTAGTTGTTCTTTCCTTTCCTGTGCCAACACTAAGAAGCTCAGCACTCATGTACTTCAGTGCTATGTTAGATTTATGGTTACAAAATTCATTTAATCACTTAGTTTCACTCACTGGTCTTGTTTTCCCTAGGTGTTTCTTCTCTTTACATCAATTCTAGTCACTAGACTCAAATCTCTGAACTTTCCATCAACCATTTCACTCTTAGGAGATAACTTTGCTTCTTATTACATAATGAAATTAGAGCTCCTAAATAGTACTCCCTCTACTTTGGGCTATCAAACCTCAAATGTGTATTTATACACATCCATTTTCCTCTTTATTGCTTAAGAAAAAGAAGTAGTCTGTGATTATTCCTTCAAGTATGCACTGAGTTCTGTCTCTTCCTATCTACTTAAAAACCTCAATCATTTTTTACTGTCTTTCCTGTAGCTTCACCCCCTCACTCTACTATTCTTTCCAATTACTATTTAGACAGACTTAGAATTATTTTCTCTACTCAAAAATAAACCTTCAAATGTGAAACAAAGCAAAGGATAAAATCCTTGCTCAACTTCACTTGCTTGACTTATTTTCTCATTTTGTTGTAGATTTTTATATACTTTGTTATTGTACTTTCTCATATCTTATTCTTTCCTGAGCCCTTAAGAAGTGTTTCAATACATGTGCCAGGGAAAGAGCCAGGACCATTTTTGTCAAATGATGTTACATTTATACATTATACATAAAACTAATGAATGCCATTTGACTTAAATACATGGAGCTACTACTTCTTTGACTAAGTATAGTAATTTTGAGATTTATCTGCATTGTTGCATACTGTTAATATTTTGAAGGCTTGTTAATCTTACCTGTGTGAATATGCCAGTTTATCAGTTCTTCTATTGATCAATATTGAGCAAAACTTTTTCCAGTTTTTGGGTATTATAATAAAAGCTTCTATCTTTATACAGAGGTTTTTGTGATGACATGCTTATCCAGGAGAGAGATTGATTTTGTATCACAGCAAATATTACTGCAACAAATGTATGTCCTTAGTGGGGGCCAAAGTTTTTCCCTGTAGTAGTATTTTGTTGTTACCATACTTGTTTTATTCTATAGTTTGTTTGAAGAGTGGCTTAGCAACACATATTCCTTTTTCTAGAACCTGAAATTTTAGAATAGCACAACAATCCTTTAGTTATTATTCTTATGAATATTTGGATTAATTTGGCAAGTGATTAGGGTTTTAGAAGTCATTTTTCTCACATATTCAAGTTTTTAGTATTCTTTTTGTACTCTAACCTACAGGCAACTGATAAAGACCCAGGAGAGCAAGAAACAGCAACTCAGAGCAGGTAGGTGGGGAAGCAGACTCCTGCCCTAACCTGCTCCTGGGGCCTGATACAACTGTACTCCAGGAGCAAAGAAGAAGGGGGAGTACCTTAGTAACTGCTGTATGGATTGATAAACCAACATGCCAGGAGCACTTACATAGTATACTCCAGAAACAGATGAAGTGAACATCCTCCTTTACCCCATTTAAGCCCCGAGTATCCCATATTTCTCTTTCAGTTCTTCCATGGAATCTGCTTGCCCAGATCTCTTCTCAGGTGCACTGCCTCTAAATAGTTTTTTGTTTTTTTTTTTTGCTTTGCTAGATATAGTTTTGAATTCTTTTGTGGGTTTAGTAAAGTTCCAACAAGCCCCCAAATGTAGAAACATCTAGGAATTCCAAACTCTGGGAACATCACCAGTGGGGGAGAATGGAGGAGACATTTAATTGCAATACTCACAATGTGATGTGAGTAAATTTATGAAAATGTGAATGAGGTCATCAGTTTCATGAAATTAAAAGCTAAATTTGATAATACAATGGAACGATGACTAGGAAACAAATGACAAAATTGAATCATTAATTGTTCTTCATATTAAGGATTTTGTTTTATCTAGGTCACTCATTTGGGTGACATATATATAATTTACATGAACAACTTTGAAATTTAAAAAATTTGCTTTGGAAACAATGAATGTCCCTTAAGATCAAGGACATGTTATCTTTTTTTATTCACCATTTTATTCATTCCCAACATATAGCAGGAGATTGTATTTTCATGTTTGTCAATTCTGACCCCGTCTCAATGAAACAGTTTTTTTTTCAGCCTATTTATAACTTCATACTTAAGTAAGGGCTTTTCTTTTTAGCCTTAAAAACTGAGATGATTATTTTTTTCTGTGGTCATGGGTTGAATTTTTTTAATAACCTATGTTTTGATCTGTATTTAAATGTCACAGTCTGGATTGAATGCTTTTTCTGGAAGCAGAGACATATGTGAAGGCTTCACGTTTCGTATTTCTTTACTTGTTCATTCTGGATTTCATAAAAAAGGTATAAGTGAGCAATAAAATAAGTTGGATGGGATATGATTGCGTTTATATAACACTACCTTTGTTTGTTTTTAAAGGTCACTTTTTTTTTTGTCTAAAAAATACATGTAGCAAAATTGTTCTGTAAAATTCAGGTTAAGAAAGAATACCAACAGTAAAACCACTATCTTTAATCTTAAAAGTCCTAAAGAGTATAAAAATTTAATTTAATAAAAAAATTATGAATTATTTCGATATGCAATTTAGGCCTTAAATAAAATTAGCATTTTTTCTTCCTTAAATATGTATTAAGTTTCAAGAATGTTAAAAACTTCTCTGATGATTTAATCTAAAATCATTCCTACAGCAAAATTCATAAATAATAAATATTATCTTATTAATCCATATTTTAGGTTTGCTGGGTCTCAGAGCAAGTTAGTTCCTCAGGGAATGCAGTGTTCTTTATAAAAGAAGGTGATGAGATGTAATCTCTAAGGAATTAAATTGTGAAAACAATCTTGGTATTGTACATGCTAATATAAATCTGTTATTCCCTTTCCGCATCTATCACAACACATTTTAAATTGTGGCTGATCTTGTATGCAAATAGCTAACTTATTAGAAATTGAGGCTGTATGTGCTAATGTCTCCCTGGATTTCTTAGGAGTTTGCTATCTAACCATCAAAGCAACAGAAATGAATGATGATTACTGCAAGGCTTTGAAGAACAAAGGAAAGTCAGAACATTTTAGAGGTTCTAGATGTCTGAGGCATTGACAGTTTGCACCATACGGATGAATGAGTCTCTTTAGATTATTATAAAAACTCTCAGTTTCTTTATTAGGAAAGTAAATTATTTTCTACCTTCCTTTGCTTGTTTTAAATAATAAAATATGAGTCATTTGTATATGTGTAAGTTCTGTAACATCTTTTGTTTCAACATTTGATAAATGTTACTTTGCTTTATAAGGATAGATTATAATATTTTCAAAGACTAGAGTAAACTTAAAATTCATATTAAGCATCACAAATCATAAGATAATTAGGATAGCAATTTAAAATCAGTTCCTTAATATATCTTTTTGGTTCAAAAATTTTTAACCTTTTTATAGTCACATTGTCATAGCATAGAGACCCTTATAAAAATTTAGATCCCTAGGTACTTTAGTTTAATTTTATTTAAAGTGCATTTTTAAAATAAATAAAATTCCATTGACTTTGATGAAAAGATATTCTCTACCAATCCCTTACTTATTGTCTCTGTTGGGCTATTAGTTTAAATGACCAAAAAGGAATTGGAGGAAGCAGAGTGAGTGGCCATTTTGATGGAAATTCTAAATAGATTTAAAACTAACACATGTATTAGTGCTTATTCATTTAAACTAAACTGAAAATGAGTGATGTCTTTTCTAGAATCATACAATCAAGATTAAAATAACTTGACTATACTTTAAAATTAAATGTAAAGCACTATACAAATGAATTAGTACATGAGTAAATCAGATTTATTGTCATTTTTGTGATGCTTGTACTAACAGTTAATTTTTTTTAAGATTTATTTATTTATGCATACAGAACTGGGGTACAGGCCAGAGGTGCAGGGGCAGTGAGAGGCTTCACTAGAGAGAGAGTGGGGAGCAAAACAGGTAGACTGACGAAATACACTGCTGAGGGGAGCAGCAGGCAGGTCAGGAGAGGTCTGCTGTGCCATGTGGGTCTCCTCTGGGGCAGGGATGGAACTCATGCGGAAGTGGCTTTATCTTCTTAGTGCTGTGCTTTAACCTGCTGCACCACCAGGGAGGGCCTCCAACAGTTATTTTTAATACTGTGATTTAGCAAACAAGTGTACAATGGAAATTGATGCCTTGCTCTCACTCTGAAATATTAAGGATATGTTAACTATAATGACTGTTTATGAGGGATAAAGAATTCGTTTATTTGATGTTTTATTGTTGTATTCACCAGTTAATATTTTAATATTACATCTGAAGATTATTGTAAGTAGAAGAATAGATTTTTAGCCAAACTTACAATTTTCATAGATATAATTAGAAATTATTAACTTGGGGATGCCTTTTATATTATTGAATGAGATCATTGTTAATATTGCCTTATTTGTGTGGCCATATATACAGATAAACAGTGCAGTTTGAACTGAATGAATTTCAAATACATATGTCATTTGAGGTCCTCGATGCTCACTAGGAAAATTACAGTTTGATGATTATAATGATTTATATAGAGGCAGCTATACATATTTGTTTTAATTTGGGTGGTACTATTGAATATTACAAATAGATTTAAAAATATGTAAAGGCTCAAATGGTACACAAATTTATTTGTTATTCTCCCGTAGCATGAAAGAGAAAACAAATTAGAAACAAGTTTAGTAACAATTGAGTAGTTCTGTTACATACAGTGATTCAGGGGTCAGGCTGTAATAGGCTATGCCATCTTATCATAATATTTCCACTATCCTCCTGGAAGTTATTTCTTTTTCAGCCAGTGACCACATATTAAAAGTTTTTATAAGTTAATTCTAGGAGTAGCAAATATTATTTAATAGTACTGATTAAAATTTAGTTACATTCTCACAACTAGTATCAAAGGAAGCTGAAAATGTTAAATATACCTAGGAAGAAAAAGAGGACATGTATTTTAATGAATAGAGGCTAATAGTTTTCCATAGTCTGCTTTTCTGGTCAGGAATTATATGTATATTCTTTTTCCTGTTCCCTATTTAGGGGAGTGGTAAAATTCCCCCACTTATTGCATTCAGTACTGCTAAAACATGATCAAGAGACATCTAGACAGGGATATCCCAAACTATTAAGGGGTGCGTGTTCTAAAAGGGGTTCAGCTATTTGCCACACAAAGGCAAAGAGGCAGACACTTAATGTGAATTCGGGTCTTTAATAGAATTAATGTGCCTGGCAAGAGAAGAAAGCAAAGGTCGTTCCTAATAATAGTTTCACAATATAACTCCCCAAATTACCCTACCCTCCTTGGGAAGTGCTTTGTGAAATAGAATGGGCTTAAAGTGAGGCCCATAAGCCTCCCACAAGTCCAAGGCACATTTTATTGGGGAACCATAAGAAAGGAGCAAAAGTGGCAAGGCAAGTCTGAGACAGAGAGATGCAAAAATACAGACCAAGGTAATAGCTGCCATTGTCTCTGTCAATGACAGTCTTTCCATATCTCTCTCTCCTATATATCTCTTTCAGGTATCTTTACATGTCTATATTCCTTGTGTCTCCTTCCAAGCCCCTCCAAGTCCCTGGGTGCAAGTCATAGCTGGAGAAGCAAGAGCCCAAGAGCCCAAGACCCTACCTGCCTTTTATGCTATATAGTTAGTTCCACCTCTAGTGCCCAGTAGCTCTGGTGTTCAGGATGGCATGTGGATGGCACACTGGGATTTATAGTCCAAGTCACTGCATGTCAGAGGACTGAGTACAATAGTTCCTCTTCTTTGCTGTAACAGTCAGTACAATGTCAGATATCTCAAATCAATCCACAGTCCTTCCTCTCAAGTTGAAATGTAACTCCTTGAAGTTTATAGACTGTGCACTTTACCTGCTCTTTCCATCTCATTAAGCCCCTAGTAAGTAGTGGTCATGAAAAGATGTCTGCAGCATGTCTGCAATAATCATCTCAACTTAAAAAGGGGAGATGGGAAGAAGACTTGGAAACACACAGGAGACATTGGTTCATTGTGATGATGAAACCTGTTGCACAGGAAGCCACGAAGAAGGCCCATTGTACTGAGAGGAGAGGTTTCTTGCTTAAATCCTCGTTACGATCTTTAAAGAAATTCCCTTGCCCATTGTTCTCCATGGTTTTGCCATCTGGATAGTTCTCCTTCCTGGTCACATATGAAATGGATATCACAAATCTGAAGTTTGTCTTCCTTGGGGGCTACTCTGCTGATTTGTTTAGAGGCCTATACTTGATTTTCATTTAAACTTTTTCAGAAGAAGTTTCTGGTTTCCTGGTCAATACAGTTCCTCAGATTTTAGTAACCTTCTTGCCATTTCTATTTAGATTCATGTGCTAGCCATCAGACTGTAGTTTTTTCCTAGGCAGTTCTCAAAGCACTGTGTTTCTTTCTATACTTTAGAACTCCTACGCTTCTCTGTTTGTACCTAGTAACAGTTGTCTCCAAAACAATAGGTTTAGGTTGAAAAAGTTGCATACTTGACTGTACTTTCTCTCTCTCTCTCTCTTTCTAACTAAGAAATTTTAATGGGACTTTTTGCCCCCATCACCATTGCTTTTAAGTCTTTTTCATTTGTATTGTCTGCATTGTTTTCAGAAGTAGGCTTTCCAACTTTCTGTGTCCCCAAATTACTGGGCTCTGTGTTTTCTTGTGAAGTAGCTGTTATGCCTGACCTCATCTTTCATTTTATAGCTCCTTATTAGGACTGGTAAGGAACAAATTTCAGCCACTGCTCTGGACTATGTATAATAAGTAGACCCCTGCGCCCCCCTCCACCACCACCACTATGGTGTAATGAATCAATCACAATAGAATTTATTTTTCAATAAAGTACTGAAATGGAAAACAAGCAGCAAGAGCCAATTGGAAGCAGAGAGAGAATGCAGGGGTCTACATGGAAGTTTCTTATGTTTGGTTCTGGAAATGGCAGCACTTCGAGCTATCTTCTGTTGGCAAGAATTTGACAACATGCTTGACTTCAGGCTTGGGAATGTAGCTTATTCTGTTAGGAAGTAACGAACAATATGGGTTTTGCTAGGTTGTAGTCTTTGTTACTGTACTTAACTTAAAATAATAGGACATGTACTTATGTTGCATATATCATGCTTTTTAAGACAGAATTCAAGCTACCTAAAATTCCAAACTTTAACCTTACTTTTTGTGTGACATAGTAGGTAATTGAAAAAAAATATGCTGCCTAAAGCAAGCCTACAGCCCCAACCCATCTGTATAAATAGCACAATGCTCTCTAACAGTGTGGTTTAATTGAGCATTGATAATATTTGATAAAATGAATGTTACCAAGAACAAATAATTGGAAAATTTAATTACCAGCAATTGTATCCTTGATAATTTATTTGAAAGAATTTTGTGTTCTTTACTGATATCTAACTGGAGTAAGTCAAAGGCACTTTTGCCCATTGCTTTAAAAATGAATTTTATGGAATAAATTATTCCTGAAGTTTGTAGTAGTCCTTTTGATTTTTAGGACTTTGTAATTATTTTTTTTTCTCTGCAGCAGGCATTTTGGAGATCAAAGATGGGTAGAAAAGATGCCTCCACTATAAAACTTCCTGTTGATCAGTACAGAAAGCAAATTGGTAAGTAAGGATATGCCTTTTGATACTTTCCTGTGAGAAAAAAAGCAAATATGTGTAATAGTAAGAAGTAACTTTCCCCTAGTATATGTGATTCACAGAATCTAAATAGTGAATAGCTGAATGGAGTTTTTAAGTTCTAAGTATATCAGCTTACCAATTAAGGTACATTTTTTATACTAGTGATGTTTCAGGTTCTTATAATTTTATTAATAAAACCAAAAATAAATTTTATTGATTTTATTTTGAAGCTAGCTACTCTCATTTAGTAAGTAATTTTAATATTATCACCTATTAGATTATTTTTATCTAGATAAAAATTTAATTCTATTGAGTATTAATATCAGTAATTTTCCATTAAAATTTTAATATAGTAAGTTGGTGGATGAGAGAAAAGTCTACTCTTCAGTACTGAAGATAACAGGACACTCATTTGTTTTAGAAATATGCTTTAAGTGTAGGATTGTCTACTTACTTTTTTTCAAGAATGTATGAAGTATTAAAAAAAAAACCCACATACTATGTCACAAACCAAGTCCCCAAATATTAAAGCGTCAGTATCCTAAAACCACAACTTTTAACTAAATATAGTAAATTAAAGATCAATTAGGAGCAAATAGATAACTTCTCTTTCCCCATCTCTGTCTTCTTTTATTACATGTTCTTTCCTATTCCCATCTATTAGTACTCCTTTGGAAATTAAATAGTAATAAGCTAAATAACTAAAGGATAGACAATGATGTTACAAGTCAGAAAATAGGAAATGATTGACACCAAGTATATTTTATAAATATGATCGATAAAATGTATGCCATAGTGGAAAAGCTATAGTAAGGAAGAGACATGCAAACAAAGTGAAAAATATTTAGAATACATTTAAGCAATTAACATTCTATATGTAAAGAAATAGAGCCCTACTATAAACAAAATAACCTGAAAGCTCAGTAGTAATATTAGCAAATAATATGAAAATGCAGTTCACAAAAGAAGAGATCTAAGTAGATGATAGAAACATGTATTACAATAAAAAAATGTTAATAAAAGAGCCTAATGAGGGCCCTCCCTGGTGGCGCAGCGGGTTAAAGCACAGCACTGAGAATCTAAAGCCGCTTCCGCATGAGTTCGATTCCCGCCTGCCCCGGAGGTGACCACATGGTGTGGCAGACCTCTCCTGACCCGCCCGCTGCTCCCCTCAGCAGTGTACTTCCTCGATCTGCCTGTTCTGCTCCCCACTCTGTCTCTGGTGAAGCCTCTCCCCGCCCCTGAGCCTCTGGCCTGTACCCCAGTTCTGTATGCACAAATAAATAAATCTTTAAAAAAAAAGAAAAAAAAAGAGCCTAATGAAAAGATCTAACTCGCCTAACTGATGTGTACATGAATTTAAATGAAAATTAAAAACTAATATGTAAATGGATTAGTATTTTGAGAGAGGGTTTTGATGTTTGATTTCACTTGGGAAATCCTTTTCCTTCATTTATAGGATGCTTTATGAATGAAGAGTGTATTTTTTTTAATTTGTGTATTTTGACAGAAAGGTTGATTTACTAGATGGAAGTATCTGATCAAATGGTTGTGCTAGCCACAGAGGAAAAACAATACTACAGAGCAATTCCAACCCAGTGCTTCAATATGGAGTTTAAAAAGGATAGTTCAATGTGTATTTTAACAAATGCACATGCCCATGTAACCAAAAAAAGATAGGACATTTCTGACTTCTCAGAGAGGTCCTCATATCTGCTTCCAGTCACTTCCTACCTGTCTCCTACTTGCAACAACTGTTTTGATTTCTACAACCACAAGATTTTCCCATCAAAAAAATATGAGTTTTATTGATATTTAATTGTATTTAATAATCAAGTTTGTTGAATAGATATATGAAAATTCCAAAGTCATCTGTTATTATAAACCTGGTATATCTTTCCTTTTATTTAATTCTGTTTGTTTTTAATTAGATCCATGGAGGAATAGGACAAAGAAAGTCACAAAGCCTACATTATTCTGAGGATACAATGATATGCTTTACATTTCCATATATGTTTTTACTGACTTGGAAACTATAATACGAAGGCAAAAGCTATACCTATCCCATAGAATTCTTGTGAGATCCATAGAAGTGGCAGAACACTTTGTAATCTAGGGGGTTGCATGGATATGAGGTGTATATATATATATATATATATATATCATAATGGAATAAATTATAATAAGAGTTGAGATATACTTACTTTTATTGACTCCTTTCAAGAGTAATCATTGAAGGCTTAATATTCTCGTACATATGCTACGCAATGTGATTTATATACACACAGAGATGGCTACTGTAAAGTCAGAGAAAGGACATTTTACCTAACACCACTATGTACAGATATTACTAGCTAATAAAAAGTAATATTAAAACTATATAACAGATTTGCTCAAGGAAGTATCTTCTATGTCAGAGTCAGAAAGTACCAGAAGCTTAAACTTCTATTATTGATCTATCGTTAACACCATCTCCCTTAAATAGAGCTTTGTACGTGTTTCCCAGATATGACCCAAAATGAAATGGGGAAATAAAGCAAGTAGAATGATCTTTGGAAAGTGCTTCTGTCTTTGTAATAAAAAATAGTAATTAAAAATAACTGAATGATGTGTCATAATGTTTTTTTGAATAGTAAAGTTCTTAGTTAATTTCAAATGCTAGTGAACTTTCACAAGTTCATAGTGGCATTATATACAATGTCCCCTTGCTGCTACATTTCAGTTATTTACCTAACTTTGGTTTGCCACTAACTACATTTGGTAAAACCAGTGTCATATATTGAATAATGATTTTAATATTTATTTATCATCCACTCCAAGTTTTGGCTTTTTAATTATGTACTGACATTGGTTAATGGTTTTCACAACAATTCTTCTTCATATTATTCTCTGCTCAGATAAGACTCAAACACTGACCCCTATGACTGGAAAAAAACTTATAAATATAAAAAGAACTTTTAATTATTTTACATGGTCTTGAAATATATAGTAAACTGGAGTGGTATACCATCTTACTTTCAAGATACTAGATGACTAAATACAACATTCTGGAATGTTATTGACTACATGGGAAAGAAAGTTGCGTTGGACCTCATATTTTCTTCAGAAATAGTATTTTAAAAATATATGGGGTGGCGGACCCACCCTGGGGGCGCAGCGGGTTAAAGTACTGCACTAAGAAGCTTAAGCCACTTCCGCGTGAGTTTGATTCCCGCCTGCCCTGGAGGAGATCCACCTGGCGTGGCAGACCTCTCCTGACCCACCCGCTGCTCCCCTCAGCAGTGTACTTCGTCGATCTGCCTGTTCTGCTCCCCACTCTGTCCCTGGTGAATCCTCTCACCCTCCGCATCTCTGGCCTGTACCCCAGTTCTGTATGAATAAATAAATAAATTTAAAAAAAAAATAGATGGGGTTGCATTGGCTAAAATTACATATATTTTTATAATGATATATTCTTTAAAAATTGAAACAATAATTTTAAAATGTTTAATATAATTAAAATATTGTATAAACGGGCATTATAAACATACGAGGCAAAATAATATTTGTAAGTGCTAGTTAAATCATTTAAAATTCTAAGTTATTTTCTTGTAAATCGTTCTTATTATATAATAGACATAACTAGTAATTAGTAGGCATATCCTGCCAGGCATATCTTATTTTTTCCTAACAGTAGTCACATGAAATAGTAACTATTACTATCTATAGTAACACAGATCTAGATGGGTTCAAGAACTTTCCCAAGTTTCAACAGGTGGCATTATATACATACACACACACACACACACACACACACACACACACACACACACACATATATATAAAATGCACAATGGAATATTATTCAGCTATAAAAAAGTGAAATCTTGCCATTTTAACAAGATGTATGAAAATTGAGAGAATTATGCTAAGTGAAGTAAGTCAGATGGAGAAAGACAAATGTGGTATGATTGCACTCATAAGTAGAAATAAAGAAACAAAGCAAACAAATAAAACAAAAATGAACTCTTTAGATTCTGACAGCATAATGGTGGCAATCATAGAGGATGGGGTATGAGGGAGTGGGTAAATTAGATAAACAGGGTCAATTGTATGGTAGTGGATGAAAACAGATTTTCTTGGCGATCATATTGTAGTACATGTGTACCCCTCTTGTTTATCTTTTCATATGAATTTGATAATTAACTTTATATGTTGATGAAAAATGGCAAAGGGAATTCTCCTGGATTTACAAATTACTTTGTAGGGGAATTTATATCTTTACGTATGAAATTCATGTCAGTTGTCTTTTTGAAATGATCATATAGTTGGCATATCAATGGTTTTGTTATTTTGTTTATAGTTATTTTTGAATTAAACAGAAGTGGTATATGACTTAATTTTTGTTACTATGTGACTAAATATTACAAAAGTATGTTTTGTAATTGGATTTGTTTTTATATAGACATGTTACTGGATTTTAATTATTAATCTTGAATTAAGCAACAAATTACATCACCTGTGTCTCTGATGAGACATCTTCCATTGATCCAGCAATCATTTCACTTGGGTATATTTTTCTTTCCTGTTTTAAAGATTTTTCTTTTGAATTTTTCTTGCTCTAATTTAATGTAGACTTTTTTTTTAAAAAAGATTTATTTATTTATTTATTTATTTATATAGAATGGGGGTACAGGCTAAAGGTGCAGGGGTGGTGAGAGAACTCACCAGAGACAGAGTGGGGAACAGAACAGGCAGATCTATGAAGTACACTGCTGAAGGGAACAGCGGGTGGGTCAGGAGAGGTCTGCTGTGCCATGTGGGTCACCTTCAGGGCAGGGATCGAGCTCATGCTGAAGTGGCTTAAGCTTCTTAGTGTTGTACTTTAACTGGCTGCGCCACCAGGAAGGGCCCTAATGTGGACAATTATTTCTATTCAGTAAAAGGAAGAAATGACTTGGGGCTTGGTGTGCTACTTCAACTGAGGTATCTTCTTTCTTCGATTCTGGAAAAATCTCTTTGATTTTTTTTTTTTTTAATAATGACTTTCCCCCCTTTCTTTAGTCTCTTCTTCTGAAATTCCTGTTATATTGAGTGTCACATTATGATATCACTATCTCTTAAAAATCACTTTTGTATTTTTGCTTTATTTATCTCTATCCCAATCTGGGTTTATTATTTCTAAGACCTATTTTCCTTTTGTGTAAGTGTTCAAACATTCATTCTCTCTTTCTCTCTCACTCTCTCTAAACACATACACGCACATTCACTCTAATTTCATTTATTATAACTTGTCCCCATTAATTTCAGTGACCTTAGTGACCTTTTTTGTCATGTGTGCAAGGTCTATTTGATCACACACATACACACACACACACACACTTATGCATATATATATGTATATATATAAAAGAAAAGAATAAAAGAAACTATATATATATAATTAAAGGGAAAAAACAAAGGAAAAGAATAAAAGGAACAATATATAATTATTTGAAAAGTTAATTTCATAAATTCTTTCAGATGCTTCCTCTCTACTTTTTCTTCTTATGTAATCAGCTTTCTTTTTCATTGTGTTGGCTTACTCTACCTCATGCTGTTTTCTTGTTTCTTTATTTTTAATATTTTATGTTTTATAGTTCTGAGTGTGTGTGTATTCAATTTCAGTTTGGGGTTGTTTGTTTCTGTTCTGTTTTCTCCCTGTGAGATTCCTAACACTTTAAATTGTGAAATATTCTTGTAGAGCAATGTTCCTTATTTATTGACAGTAGGGATTTCATAGACTTTTGGACCATTACCAGAACATAGAATTATTCTGGATTTATTTCTTCACATAGTTTTCTTTAGGATAATTTGACCTCATACCAGTTTTGGGACTAATAGGCTTCAGACATGTATTTTTCATTAAAGACATATCTTTCCTTAACATCCAGAGCTTAGAGGAAGCAGAGGGATTGCTTGTTATTTCTCCAAACAAGTGCAAATTATTTTTCTGTCCTCTTTGTTGGGTCAGTCCTGTAAAGACCTAGAATTTATCTATATACCTCTGTTTCAGCTCTTTTCTCACATGGCACTTTGCATACAAGTCGTTAGCCATTCTTTGACATGTGAAAACAGGCACCAGTATACCACCAAGCTACAATATCATTTGGTCCTCATTTTCTTGCTCTTGAGTTTTGTCCTGTTCTGGTATTTGGAGTTTTATTTCTTTTTGTAATAATATGTAATAAAATTACATATACATATATGTATATATATAAATACATACATATATGCTTAACTGCATAGAATGTTTTGTCTTACTGTTTCTCTGTAGCTATATAATGAAGGATGAACCTCAGCTTAGTTTACCGAGTTTCAGAAATGGAAGTCCTCTGAATATTTTATTTCTCTGATGACACATACCACTTTCCCACTGCTTTGTTTTAAATGTTTATTTTTTTATTTGCCCTATCAAAATTTATTTTTTTGCACTCTCCTGATGCTCATAGAAAGTACTAACTAAATAGGTGTTCTAATAGTCAATAAAACAATGTCCCTAATTCTCAGATAATTAAGATTCTACACCCTTTGTTAACCTACTCTGTATATATCTTGTGTCTTATCAGTTCTCTAGAAATAATAAGCAGTACCTTTAGCTTGTAAACTTTTTATAATATGCTGCTATTTTATTTTATCCTGAAGTTTTCTGTTTTATTTTCCCAAGATTTTGTTTTTGTTGTTTCCCTTTGACTTTATCTCTATATCCAGGGCATTGTACAGATAAGTACTTAGAAAATGTTTGCTGATTTTCTTTTTGCTTTATAATATCTTCTATTTAACTACACTTCTACATATAAGTTGTTGCTTGGTTAGCATTTTAAATATGATTTTCTGGAAAATCAATTTATATTTCATGAACAACTTGCTGGTTTATCTTGTTGCAACCCAAAGCATAGTGCTTGCTTATTTCTTAGTACTTAATGTGTTGTTAAATGATAGTGCATTCTTTGTAATATATGATTGATGTCAAGCTGTTATATACAAACACAGACAATTATCATTAGTTTAAATTGCCTCTATAACATGATATTAAAATCTTCACAGGATTTTCATTTTTAAGGATAATTTCATCAGATTGCTCTCCTTAACGTATTCCAAAATAATTTTGAGAAAAAAGCTGTTTTGCAAATTTAACTTTAACAGGTAATTCTTCCTTCTTTTTTCTTAAGGAAATATATGCTATCCTTTTGTATGACTGGCTAAATAGAAATTACTTCCACTATGCTGGTGATAATCCACTGCATCTGTACTTTTTCGTTGTGTTTCTGGTTTTATAATGATTTTCTTTTTACAAACTTGATTAATATTTTAACTATTATTTGTTTGTGACCATGTCATTTGTGATTTTACTCATCTTACAGTTATCAAAATGCAGACTTTACTTACATAGCATTTGAGTTTGCTACAGGGTTCCATAAAAAAGACTATTAACCCTGGCTTTGTAATGAATTTTCTACGGTTATTTGTGGTTTGTTATGTAGTAACTATAATTTTGTCCCTGTGGTAGTTGGGAAATTATCTTGTATGCCAAGTTGTTCAAAATTTATAAGTAATTTTACTAATATGAAAAAAAAATCCAAATAGTGTTTTGGTTTTTGAAGCATTTGATGAGAAATTATTCTATAAAGATGTTGAAGGAAATGTAAGAATTCTTTCCTGTGGATAAGCAAATTTTAGTTGTCAGTGTTTTTGGCATGCTGTAAATAACTCATCTTCCAATAATTCATTTAAGTAATTAAATTTAGATTGCAAATTTTTCTTTTCAAATATTTTGACTCTTATCTCTTTGCTTTTCTATTGTATCTTAATTGGTGTGGTCTATATAAATGGACAATAAATTATATATCTTTGTTATAGAGATCAGACAGTGAATAGAACTTGGTATTCATCCCAGACAGAATTATGATTGAATGTATTTGCAAGATTAAAGCACTGAATTTACTTTTTTCTAATTAAAGGCAATTAAAGATTTCCAGACACAAATAAAAGACAATGAATTGAGGAATAAGTGTAGGAGCAAGTCCATTTGCAGGTGAAAAGATGTGCCTTTGAAGCAGAACCAGCTGTATTTTCATTGAAAGAATAACAGTTTAGGAAGCTTTTCTGCATGTGCTTGCTTGATAGCATAATGTACTCATAAGCAGCTTATGCAGTATTCAGAAAATAACAGTGCATTAATTTTTAAAGCAGCAAAGGCAGAGAAGAGCAGTACTGCCACATGATGATAATGAGTATGGCTAGTGTAAAGTCTACTGTTGAGAAAGAAAAAAAATAGTGAGCTCCTGAAAAATGAACATTTATAAAACAATAACCAGATATTCACATGATAATGAGCTTAGGCAGCAATATCAACAAAGGGCAAAGATGCAGTCTTATTTCTGGGCAAACCGAAGGAATTGAAAAGCAAAATGTCAAAGCAGTTGAGAAATTATTCTTTTATCAAACTAAGGAAATTCTCAGTAAAACGATGACATAACATACTCAATAGTAACTATTGCTTTAGATACGAAATAATGTAAGTATAGGGTTGTGTGTTGTCTTTAATACACACACTGCACTAGCCTTTCACAAATTACTAAATTTGCGAAATTACTTTATCCTTTCCTAACAATGTATTATGAGCAATAATGTATTATAATATTAGGGAAACAAGCTATCTTTCATCTTCATTAAATACATATTTTTATCCATTTGTGTTTATTTAAATTTAAATATATTTTAACTATTCAGAATAGGACAGGAACTTTTAATACATATAATATAAACTCATTAGAAATTATAAATGGCCTTTCAAGTTATTTTGTTTAAAATATAAAAAATAAATTATTCTGCTTAAAAAAGCTGATGCTACACATATTGCCTATGTGTCGATGACATTTTGAATATACATGGCATAAATTGGTCATCAAGCTATCTAAGTGTAATTAAAAAAATAATAATCCATGTTTAAGACTTAAAGAAGTACATCTTGTTGATTATGTGTCATGGATTTTCAAATATATTTTCCCACCATATTATTAGGTAAATCCTATGTTTCATGATTGGAAGAAATAAGATTGATATTCTTTGGGGGTATGTGAATCGTTACACCTCTTACCATACATCAATTAATTCTCCGTCATTCAACCCCCATCTTCCTTTGCTCTCCAACTTACTTCCACTTTCTGAATAATCATAATAGCTATGATTTTTCTTTCTGAAATTCACTCTATACCTTCATTTCCTGGCAAGCATCTTAGTTTGATGAGCATCTTTGCCTTCTTGGGTAACTTGTTTCTTTATTTCTAGAAGAAACTCTAGTTGTTTCTTCGAGTTATAAAGATACATGTAAATTTCACTAAACTTTGCCCTCAGTCATCATAGTATGGGGACTACCCTAGGATTCTCCTCACATCTTTCCATACTACTTTTGGCCATCACTGTATCTTAACAAACCATTGTATCCAGTATCATTTTTACCATAGCCAGTACCAAGATTCCCCATTTATTTGCTTACCTAAAGACATAAGAAATCCAAACTCACTAGGTGATAGGATAAGCTTCTAATTAAGAACAGATGTTGTGTCATTTCTCAGATCACTTCCTTTTCCAACTAATGTACAACAAAACATCTCCTCAAACTTTGGCCACTGGGAGAATCTCCTTTATAGATTGTTTTGTGGACATGGTTAGCAGTTACTCCAACTGGTGCCAGCATAAATAAACAGCCCTCCATACCAATTTCTTTAACTACTAAAATGGTACATCCAATTTTATGGTTTTTTTGTATTAGATAACTTCCAATTCGTGACTGGTAGCTCAATCCAGATGGTCCTGGAGTCTCATGACCAGGTATTCAGTTTCCATCAGAACTTGGTAGTAATCCAGGAGTTGTTTCTTAGCATCTGTTACCTGCTGAAGGATGTATGGCACTGTTCCAAAACCCTAGAGACTGCCACTTCTTTTTCATTAGTACCTGCTAAAGGCTTGTTGCTATGTCTCATCTAAAAGCCCTTCAGGCTTGATTGACTCTACCATATCATAAACTCATACAAAATATTTGTAGATTTTAAAAACCATAATAGTATGAGTAACCATCAAGTTCTAGGCAACTGCATCCAAGTTGTTAAAAACTACATATATCAGTATCTTAGAAGCCACTTGGTGCCTCTTACTAATTACAACATAATGGGTGCTTCTGGAAAGAATTTCTGTCTTGATTTTTTATTATCTCTGAATGTACCAAACAATATAGTTTAGTTTTGTTGGTATTTGAATGTTATATAAGTGAATACAAGTATAAATTATGTAGTGTGCCTACACTGAACACCATGTTTTAGAGTTTTATTCTTGTTGATGAATGTTAATCTAGTTCATCTTATTGTATGTATATACTAGTAGTTTTCTATCCTCCTGCTTTTAACAATTGGATCATTCTTTTTTTATTATTTATTTTTTTA
>NW_004567110.1:31517518-31576247 GCF_000260355.1 Condylura cristata
TTTTTTTTTCTACAAGTGTTTTTGTGAGTGATGCTTATATGAACAGTCTTAGATATGTTTGTTCTTTGGTTCACATGTGCAATAATTTCTCCACACCACAGTATATGCCTAGTAGAATCATTCTGGAACATTGGTACAAATATGTGATATAACAATTATTTTACAAAGTTGTGTCCTTGTCTTAATGAAGATAGAACATTAAATACAGGAAATTGACCTTTATATCTCAGAGGTAATCCTATTATTAAATCAGTGAATCCCTATGAATTATATGGCAAATCTCTGTATTTTATAAAATTTTCTTTTTTCTCTTTTGCATACATATGTATTAGGCATTTCAGGTAACTTCAGTATATTTTCCAAGGCTTATATCAGATCACTTTATTACATTGTGGGTTGGTTAGGCAGTAAAAAGTTTCTGGAAATCACATTGTAGCACTAAAAGAGAGTTAACCAATTTTGGGAACAAACTTATAAGAATAATGTCCCTTCCATTAAAATTGGTAATTTAGTAATATCTAGTAATCAGAATTAAAAAAAATGTGTTTGCTAGTTTATTCAGCTAATTGTGACTACGTGAAATGAAATTTTATGTTTTATTACAGTAAGAAATTTCTACCATTAGTTTAAACTTAGTAGTTCTCAGTTGGCCCCACAATTTTAATTTAAATTTAGCAGTTCTCAGTTGATTCTAGAGAGTTCTTGCAGGTAGAAAAATCAGGGATGATGAAGAGAGGTTAACTGAAATTATTCAATACGGGAACATGAGTAAAAAAAGGATGAAGAAAAATGACAGGAAATGAGCAGAACCACAGAGACCTGTAGTACACACTGAGCATACCAATTTATGCATAACAGTAGATTCAGAATGTTGGGAGTGATGGAGAATGTCACTAAAAGTATTTAAAAATATAATGTCAAAAAAACTTACCTAATTTGAAATAAATCACTAATTTGTATACTAAAAAAAAAAAATTCAATTAGGACAAACTCAGAGATCCAAACCTGCCATCATAGTCAAATTGTTGAAAGTGTAACATAGAATGAATCTTGAAAAGAACATATGATGTGCTAAACTGTAAGATGCCAACCAAGAATTTTGTGTTCAGCACACTGTCCTATAAATGGAGACATTAAGACCTCTTAGTTAAATAAGATCAGACAATTTGTCAGCAGCATATCTGCCTTATAAGAAATACTAAAGAAAGCTCTATCGACTAAAATGAAAGTACACAAAGCATGACTATAATTCATACACAGAAAAATAAATTGACGCAAGTAGAGATAACTGCATAGGTATGTGTAAAAGAAGTCCATATGCATTCTTGTTTATAACTTTACTTCTCTTCACTAAATTGTGAGCTGTTGCTAAAAAAGTACTTAGGTATAAATATTTATCTATTAATAGCTATATTATTAAACAAAAACTTTCAAATCAGTAACCGAACTCTTTGCACCTAAAGAAATTAGAATAATATGAAGCTGAACCCAAAGCAAGCTAAAAATAAATAAATAAATAAAGATCAGAGTGAAAATAAACTAAACAGAAAAGAAAAAAAGCCAATGAAACCAAGTTTCTTATTTAGAAAGATCAACATGCTGAAAAACCTTTAACTATATTGAGGAAAATACATCAATTACTGATATTAATAATTTGAGTGTTCTCAATCTCTCTCAAATTGCTAATATCAATAATGAAGCAGTATATCACTGTTAACTTTGTAGGTGTAAAATAGGTGATAAGGGAATGCAGTATTCTGAATAAGTTGGATTAAAAAGCTAGACACATGGAGCTTCCCTATGACCCAGCAATCCCACTCCTAGGTATCTACCCAAAAGACACAAAAACACTGATTGAAAAAGATACTTGTACCCCCATGTTTATTGCTGCTTTATTTACAATTGGAAAAACATGGAAGCAGCCCAGATGCCCAAAAGTAGATGACTGGATTAGAAAGATGTGGTACATATATACAATGGAATATTACTCAGCAACCAAAAAAGAGAAACACATGTCTTTTGCAGCAACTTGGATGGAGCTGGAAAAGATCATGCTGAGTGAGATAAGCCAGAAAGAGAAAGAAAAATACCGGATGGTTTCACTCATAGCAGGAGTATAATGGACCAGGCGAGAAAATAACAAAAATAATGAACAACCATAGACCAGAGACATTCTGTGGGGGTGGAGTGGGGAATGGGATCAAAAACGGGGGGGGGGGAAGGGAGGGAAATGCACGGGACTATGGTGGTGGCACAGGGGTGATTTGGTGATGGGAAACCCATGGGGATTACAATTGAGATGAAAAAAAAAATGTGAAAAATGATGTAAAAATAAACTTTTTAATAAAAAAAAAAAAAAAAAAAAAAAAAAAGCTAGACAGCCTATATAAAATAATACCAAGTACTAGAGATGATGCAGTGGTACCAGAACTTTTATTCATTGTTGATAAAAATGCAAAATGATGTAACAAGTCTGGAAAATGAGTTGATTTTTACAAAATAAATATATATTTACCATATGAATCAGTAGTCCTACCCTATATATTTTTTTTCAATTTTGAAATGCTTATTTAATTGACTGGTCAAAATATAACTTATTTTGATTAATTTTGTTAGTGGTTTATATATCTATGTTATTTTAGGGGTACATTTTTACTCCTCCATATGTGTATTGCTTCACTTACCATCTACCAAACCGCTAGTGCTAATTAATGCCTTTTCCCTTCCCTTCCCCTATCTCCTCCTCCACCCCTCTATACTATATAAATGAAAACTCATATTCACAAAAAAAAAAAAAAATCTGTACATCTGTAACTCTTTTAATACTTGCCAAACACTGGATATAACAGAAATGCATGTCAACAAATGAGTGAATAAAAACTCTGGTACCTTCATATAATGGAATACTAATTAACAACAACAACAAAAAATGAGCCTTATGCATACACCTTGGGTGAAATATAAAGGCCTTATGCTAAATTGAAAACAAAACTATAAAATGGACAATAGTGGTTGCTAGAAATTATAAATGGGGAAAGAGATGGGTATAAAAGGATAATGAAAATTTTTTTTGAGTGATAGAATTATTCTGTATCATGATTGTGGTAGTAGTTTCATGAATCTATATGTGCAGTTAAAATTCACATAACTATATACCAAAAGGAGAAAAGTCAGTTTTGCTGAATGAGAGTAATTTTTAAAATATATTACATACTACCATAGGCTTATAATGGAGAGGGAAAACATAAGTCAATCGATCAGGAAGTATGGTCGTAGAGGCAAAAAGGTGTATTATAAGATATGAAAATACAAAAAATGTGATAAATATTGTTATTTACATAGAAAAACTAGATGAAGGAGTCCCCAGATTGGCTTCATAAACTTGCATTATCCAGTATTTCTCTCATATAAAATTTAATGAGGAACTGCTAAGTAGCAGCTACTTTGATTATTACATTACTGATAGAACCAAAATCAGACCCAGTTATAGATAAGAAGCCATATAAAAATCTAGATAATGTGCACTTTTCTAGAGGTGCATTTGTATTTTGTAGTTTTTACAATCATGTCGACATAAGTATCTTTCTTGAAGTCAAAAAAATTACGTTGGGTATAATGTCAAAACCTGGTTTTAGTTATAAAGAACTTAAGATATTCCTGTACACATTTTCACTTAGTAAACTGAAACCACATTTTGCAATATATCTTTTTGAATATCACAGTCAGCAAAGAGAATGCTAACAGATGCACGATTTGAAGAAATATCAGGTGTACAATAATTTTGAAAGCCATCTAATTATTATAAAGACAATTTTTTAAAGTTCAGATCAACATTCCTGTAAATCTACAAGGATTATTTTCTAAGAGATTATGAATTGAAATACTTAACCAATTGTTTGGCAGCAAATGAAGCAGAGTGATAGTCTTACTTAAACATCGACTGAGATATATATGAATCGCTGTTATAACACACACATCATCTAGAATATTGCATATGTGTATGAAAAGGATACAGGTTTGGTTAAAATAATCCTTTTTTGTTTGTTTATTTTTCCCTAATAGAGATTATTTTAGGGCAGATATAGGATAAAACAAGAAGTGATTTTTGGGCCACAGGTCTGTAATCTTTAGATTTCTTTTTGGATTGTCATTAGAAATTTGCTTTGTAACCCTGAGCAGAGGCATTTGATGTGTGACCATTTCACTTTCTGAACTGTTTATACCTCAGTGGGAATACTGAGTTAAATAGTTTGACTGTTGAGATGTGAAATCAAAGTGAACACTGGTCAAGGTCTTTCTCAACAAAATTAAATGTTGCTAATTTAAAATGGGCCAGAGTAATATTTTTCTGTATTTTGTTCATTCTGTAGTTTAAATTTAGATAATTTGACAAACACTTTTACAATTGGCTCATTTCTGGACCATTAAACCGCATCATTAAATATTATTTATTAAACTTCCATGTGTTCATAGACCCAGAATGACTGCTATGCAATAGCAGTTTAGGACATAGCATATACTTTTTCTTTGCCAAAACAAAACATTAAAAACTTCTATTGCTAATGAACACAAATATTTTTTATTACTCCTATTTATTTCACTTACTTTTCCCTGCCATTGCTAATTCTAAAAACTGTATGGAATTTTAAAGCTACTTTTGAATTACTAGCAAATACATTAACAAATATGTTTTATATTAATATTTTTGATATACTTCAGGCCAGCTGCTTTCAGATTTATTTCAGGGTAAGGAAGATGTGGACATTAAAGTTAGAAGTTGTATTCAAACTTTATTTTATCTGTTTATTACAGACACATAGATGTAAGTTTTAGAAAAGATGGACATATAAAGGAAAAGGAATAAGATGGAGACAACAAAACAAGGGAGAATATAAAATACCTAGAGATATTATATGGTCATGTAGTAACTCCTACTCAGAATGACATTATATTACTATTTTTGAGACTACTTTGACCTAGTCATTCGATAACATAGTTTGACTTAGTTTGGTTAACAAAAAAAAGTGTATTATGCTATTCAATGCTTTTGTTGTTGTTATTAAATCTATTTCTTTGCTGACTATATGATAATATTCTGTTACTTATTAATGGAGTCACCAGATGGTACAAAAAGAAGGAAATTTACCTACACTAACTCTGTTTTGTTCATCTTGGTTTGTGAAATATGATTGGAAAGTAATATCTAAATGTAAATGTCCTATATCTTTTATCTAGTTATATTTGTTCTATCCTCTATTAAAAGCAAACAGAGGCCCTCCCTGGTGGCGCAGCGGGTTAAAGCACAGCACTGAGACTCTAAAGCCACTTCCACATGAGTTCGATTCCCGCCTGGCCCCGGAGGTGACCACATGGCAGCAGACCTCTCCTGACCCGCCCACTGCTCCCCTCAGCAGTATACTTCGTAGATCTGCCTGTTCTGTTCCCCGCTCTGTCTCTGGTGAAGCCTCTCACCGCCCCTGAGCCTCTGGCCTGTACCCCAGTTCTGTATGCACAAATAAATAAATCTTAAAAAAAAAAAAAAAAAAGCAAACAGAAGTTAACTACATATTTTCTTAATGAATCCAGTGATAATTACTACAGGTCTCTTTTTGTTCTCTTACTTAGAGAAAACCTTGAGACTATTTCTGAGATGTTGATATGAATACTTAATACATCCATAATATATTAAATTTATAGTAAATTGTTATTGTTCAGTTATGAAGACAAAGTTAACTTGATCAGTTAATGGGATCTTGTGTGTACTCATTTATTCATGCATTTGTTTCCCAAAAGTTTAAATATTGTTTAGCATCTAACTTGTTTTTATCTTTTCTGATAAAAAATTTGAATTGCACAGCAATAAAAGATATCTATCGAACATTCTTCCTGGAAAAGTAAGAGAGGAAGACACATTGACCTTAGAGTGACAAGTTTATGGTTTTCAGGACTGGGACCTACTTTGCAAATTTGTGTCCCACCTTTAATATATTGAAATAGTCTTTGATATTTCAGATGGCTATTAAACTTGAATTATATATTATCATAGCTTATTGTCTAAAATTATTTCTTTTTAGGTAAACAAGATTATAAAAAAACCAAACCTATTTTACGAGCAACAAAATTAAAAGCAGAAGCAAAGAAAACAGCAATAGGCATAAAGGTACCTATATTTCATAACTTTAAAATATGCAATATGAATGCCATTTTATTTTCTAAAACTGGATTGCATAAATGTTGAATGCCAGAACTAAAGATTTTCATAAAGAATTTACTTAATAGGGAAGTATCCTTTTTATCCTGAGAGATCAACAGGTCTTGAATTAAAATACAGTGCTACTTAAGAGAACTAGTTATTTCCAAAGTTACATTTTTTTTCTGCTACTGTATATGTTGTTCAAACATTTTGATGATTTATGTATCTTGAATGTGAAAATCTCATTTTCAATAAATTTCACTTTATAATTGTTAAATTTAGTTGTGTTTGCATATGCTTAGATCATTAATATGTAATTTTACTTTTAGTTTTATTATCAGTATCCTCTATGATGAAATTCTAAATGATGTTTACAAATTTGTTCCTTTACAAAACCAGTGTTTTGACTGGTTAAGAAGGATAAATGAGGCTGAGAATGATATTAATGCATATTAATCCAGTATGCTAGTGAAGTTCAACAAAATTACATTTACATTGTTATCCAGTGTCAACTCTTTACCAAGTGTTTAGAATCGAATTCAACTATAAATAGAAAAATTAATTTGGCAACGCTACTGTCAGTGTGTAAAATTAAAGTGACTAGCATATATATTGTATTTAAATATTGAAATGTTAAAAAGAGATTTTGGTTTTTATCTGGCAAATGAAAAATCAATTTTTCTTAGTTATAACTTGTAACAAATGCCAAGGTATTACTACCACTCTAAAACAGCTGTTGAACTGCCAGATGATATATTTGGTTGTCTTCCAGAATTTGCTATTATGATCACTAAACATTGCCTTCTTTTTATTCCTGATTGCTGATTTGATCAAGCATTGCAGTATGATGTGTATGTTTTCACAACACAATCTTTTCAGTTAATGCTATGTCACTTTTTAATGGAAAATATTAAACTGTCCTTTTGTTTAAAAAATATGATTAATCTTTTGATGTTTTTTCTAATTTCATATGAAACTTCATCTTCAAAATTATTTCCAGAACATGACCTATCTGAAAGCAACGTCTTGATTTTATTTTACAGCTAATTATGTGATGATTGGCTCTTATGAGAGATTATTGCTATTTGCCACCATGGCGATATGTCATCACTTTGTTTCACAACATGGTATTCTTACTTTGGGCAGTTTTTTAAAGAAAAAATATTGTGTAGCAAACTCCCCTCATAGCATAGTACATTGAACAATGTAAATTAGAATTTCAGATGTCATGTAAACAGTGACTTATTTATATACCATTTTCTTATAACACATCCTTTGTTCCTCTTGCTCCTATAACTTTTGCTATTGTTTTAATTTGAATAAATAGGCATGTTCCCAGGATAAGGTTATTCCATAGTGTAATTATCAAATGGCTCTTTAAAAATGATGTAGAATTTATCTTTTTATCAGAAAAAAAATTCTTAGATTTCATTTATGATTTAAAATACATACAAAAAAGTTTCTGACATCAGAAAATAGCTCCTTTTTAACAGGCTGACATATTTTGACTTGTTAACCTGTGGAAAACAAAAACCTTAACTTTAAACATTGTTTACTTTGCTTGAAAATTTTATGTGAAGAGCCATTAAAATGATATGAAACATCTTAGAACCACAGCCATGAAGGTGTTTTACATTTCAAATCTGGAATACTAATAAGGTTGCCCTGTCAAAATTTGATTGCCTTGTCATTTTAGCATTGGATTTTAAATAACAAAGTTTCTTTCAGCAATTACCACTTAATGCTATTTAATTTCCCCAGTGAGTGATTTTATCTGTATTGATAATGTCAGAGAAGCAACTAAGGACTAATAAACATTAAACACATTTGACTCTTATCTATTTGATATAGGATGACCATAATATTCTAATATTTTAGCATGACTACTCACTCTTTAGAATGAGTCATAGTTGTACTTAGAATAATTCAAATCTACAGAAAATGCATAGCTGCATGAAACAGAAAAATAGAAAAAGCAGTAACAATAACATTGAATACAAAATAAAGAGGTCCTTCTTGCTTCTGAATGTTCCCGTGACTTAGCCAAACTAAACTGGCACATTTGTAAATGGAGATTATGCCATTTACCTCCAAGTATTATCAAGAGGTTTAAACAATGCTTTGAAAACACTTAACATTGAACCTAACACATGGAAGTCATTTGTCAATTGTTACTTAATTGAGAAACTATTTCTTTAAATTGGCCATTGCTGGTTTGTGTAAAGTAGACTCTTCTTGGATACTTGGCATAGCTCTGAAGATCCCCTTCTTCAAGTAAATCTGCATTGCTTGACTCTATATATTATCAAAGTTTCTCTTTTGTTGTGGAGATTATATTATGGATAGTGCTATTATAAAATTTGCAAAGCATTATGTAATTTTAATATACCTTGCATAAACAGTGTATACAGCATACTCAGTCTTTATTTATTTAGAAGTCACTATCAGTCTTAGAAAGTTGTAGAATCTGTGGAAACATGAACAAGATATGATCATCTTGGAGGAATTTGTTGAAGAAATCACTCTCAAATTTAATTACTATGTCAAATAGACAATATTGATTGAGAACTCATGTACTTTAGATGTAAAGAATTATGCACAATAGGGTCTTTTAACCTCAAAGACTTCCAGTGCTTTTTTGTTGCAAAAGTATGTTTAGTAATAGAAAATACATTGAAGGAAGAGTTAATGATCAAGGTAAGATGTGAATCTAAATATGTCAAAATCTAGAATTGAATTCTATTGAGAAACTATATTTCCTATATATTATAGATAAAATAAAACATCATATTTATTATCCAGTGATAGAATGAATGTCACATAAAAGCATTTTTACAACTAATGTGTAATATTTGGTTGCTGTTTAATTAGAACATTGTTTTTTAAGGACTACAACACAACTGAAATTTTTTTTTGGATTGAAAATACCCATGTTTTCTAGTTGAAGGGAAAAGATAATCTGTTAAATAATTTGTATGGATGGTTTATTTGAAAAGAATAAGGATCAAAAATTTAGCTGTTACATAAGTAAAATAATCAAGTGTCATACAGATCCTGCTAATAACCCTTTGGGATGAACCAGCTGAGAATAGTACTTTTGTCCCTTTTTTATTAGTTCTAAATGAAAGCTAAAAATGGCTAAGGGGTCTAGGGAGAAAAAAGTGTCTGCAGAGCTCTAAGTTAGGCTAGTGTCACCAGCATTCTGAAGGCAGCATTTTCAAACTTACTATTATTTTATTTCTCCAAATATTCAGTCTTCACGATACAGACCTCCTCAATAGAGTAGGGACATTTTGAAAAAATGATCTGCTACACCTCTACACCTAATGGTTTTTAAGCCACCAGTCCCTAGACCATACACTATACACTTAATTGGATTAATGAATCCCCTGAAGTTGTATGTTGTATACTGTGAATATTCTCTGTTTCCTGCCCTTAAATCTTCCCCACCCCCCGTACCAGTAGATAGTCAGAAAATGTACAATGAAAGTGATAGAGTTATTTTAAAGGACAAGAAGTTCATAAGCAGAATGCTGGTCTCCAATCAAGAGTATAAACTCCATTCTTGCATTAAGCTTGTACGAATGGTGATTTCTGTTGAACAATTTTGTTGTCCACTCTGCAGAACAGATGGAGTTTGCAGTTGTGTGTCACTTGTTTATTACATCCGCTTAAAATTAGTAGCTGTGTAGCCAGATGGGTCTGGGAGCACAGCTGTGGATATAAGAATATAAATGAAACCTGTCTGATACTGCCATGCCCTTTTGAGATGCCAAAGTGTTACAGTTGCAACAAAGAAAAATTCACTTTCATTTAACAGTATATTGATATATTCAGTTTTTAAAAATCAAATCTTACAAAAGTAGCTGACTCTGTCAACCCCATGTTTTTAATTAATATTTGTTTTCATAGTTTGGATATCTAAATACATATAATTACGAAGATAAAACTATATGTATCCATTTATAATTTCACCATCCAGGTAAAAATTCCACATTGAATATAACCAAGTTCTTCTTAATTTTAAAATTTATTACGTGGCATATTTTCTGTGATTAATTTCACATTACTAGAAACATAAAATATATTAACATAAATGTAAGTAAATTGTTTCCCTACAAAATAATGTTAGGAAAGTGTGTGATACACAAGTGAAAATTAGAAGGGAATATTAGGCCCTTTAGAACTGCATGGTCACTATTTGCTGTAGCTTTTTAGTCAAATGATATGTTAATATTGATATTGTTCTTTCATATATATGTATGTGTAAACACACACATATATATGAAACTTACAGACTCAAGAGAAATGATAGGATCTTTTGCAGTATAGCAGTAGTAAATTTGGGGATGTTATTTCAATTTAATTGATTCATGTAAACCACATTAAGTCATCAAGTGAAATGCCCAGGACCATCCACCACATTTGTGATGTTATACTATGTCTCATTTCATGATAGTACTCAGTTTTGTTCCTGACCATTGTAGAATTTAAAATTACAGTTTCAATAAAATAACATTTAGTAAAGATATTTTCACAAATGTAATATAAAAACTAGCTATCATAGCAGTTTTGCCCCATTATAAAGATTTTTTTTTTTAAATTGGTATCCAAATGCTATACCTAATAGGACATATATTGAAGCAACAACTAAATTTAGACATACTCAAGTAGAGAACAGATAAACTGGAAGCTATTTTGCTTATACCCAACATTCTGATATCCAAACTATGAAAAATAATAAAATTATAGATTTTAATTTTGCTATTTGAAAAAAAGAAAAAAAATGCAAATGATTCATCCACTCATGTACATGCCGTACTAAGGGCACTAATCAAGGTCAAGTTATTTAATGGTGAAAGATATTAAATGAAAAGAATGTGAAAATCAAATTCAAATTAATCATTCTGTACAGTAGGGTTATTTTACCTGACAAAACTGTTAACATTAACCAGTCCTTTTTATCAATATAAATCTACTTTTTTCTTCTTCTTCAGGAAGTTGGCCTTGTACTTGCGGCTATTTTGACTCTCCTAGTGGCTTTCTATGCTTTCTTTTATCTCAGACTCTCCACAGATGTTGACCCTGGTCTGGAATCAGATGAAGATTAGCTGAGCAGCAATCAGTGCATGAAACTGATATAATTTTATAAGGCATCTTCTGGGACCAATGCTTTCTAAAATATTGAAACTGCAACATCTTGAATTCTTTCTGCTGTTATTTTCAGTTTGCAGAAATATCTTTTTAAATAGTTTCATAGGATATCAAGAGAAACTTCCCTAGCAATGTAATGCGATGTATGTTACTGGATACTTTTATAAATCTTTCCACTATGACAGGCAACCTATTCATGGTGCATTTAGATAAAATGGAAAACAGATCCTAAATTCTTTGAATGTCTTAGCCAGTTTATCTGTATAACTCCATCACTACAGATTACTAAATTTATTTTTGTTCCATAATCATCATAAGTAAAAGTATATATCCTCATTTACAGAAACATACTCAAAGCACATTCAGAACCTCAGAAGTAGCGAAAAGTCATGAGAAATTTTTCATTTTACAAAAAAGCGATGTTTCCTTTCCAGACGTATTTTACTTCATTAGAGACATTCTCTGCACATACATCTACAGTATTCTTTTTCCTTCTTTGCCAACTGTTCAGTGCACATGTGCTCCATCAGAAATGGCACCTGGATGACAGAAGCTCAAAGAGTCACATATGTCTCTAAAATAGAGCTCCTTTCCTCTTGGGCTGCCTGAACTGGTGTAAATAGAAAGTTCAGTTGATCTTGATTTTAATTAACTTATTACTCTATTAATATGAACTTGGAATTCTATTTTAATTATGTTGTTCTGGCTGCTTGCAGTATCAGTTTGCCCCTCTTGTTAGGGAGATGTGTAACAATCTGTCATTAAATTGTGCTGTCTTTTTCACACAACAGTAATATCAGAAGTCCTACCTACTCAAAATCATTTTCTTGGGTTGTCTCTTAAATCTGAACAATGATGTTTTACTAAATTAAATTTTGTCTGGACAGTTAATCAACTGGAACTCTTTCATGAAAAATAAGTAATAGAATAAAATATTTCTCATATTATTCACATATGTAGTATTTTATTTCTACAATATTCAAGGTATTTTGTATTCACTGCAGTGTAATAACCAATACATTCAGTTCTTTAAAAAAAAATAGAAATGAATGTTGAAGTTAATTTTAGAACACATGAACACAAAACTTAGAAATGGGAAAATGGCAAAGTTATTACATAAAAATATATAGAAACTGAAGGGGTTGAAATTTGTACAAAGTGTTTTAGACTATATGTTTCGTATTTATGAAGAGTAAATCAAATATTAGCAATCACTTACTTAGAGGTCAAAAGAAGAAAACTTTGATAAATGGCCTAGCTATTCTTTGGGTACTTTTGCAAAATAGCTGAATATGACTGTGTAGCATTATGTAGAATTTTTTCAAGCAGCATAATATATTTCCTCAGTGTGAAAACGGCCAAAAGTTCCAATATCCTCACAAATCATTTATGCCAGACATCTGAGGAAAAATTTAACCAGTGTTATTTACTGGTTTCTACTCCTTTGAAGTCACAAACTCAAGAGGCAGACCAAGAGTTCTTACACACTCACCACAGTGGACCAATCCAAGTGGCATTTTTAGGAAAGGTTGCAGCATTTAATGCCATGTGGTATGTCTGTTCGTGAAGTGGGAGGCAGGGGGGTATCCAAGCTGGCATTTTGGATATGATGGGCCTTTTACTTTCCTGAGTGACATGCCACATGTCAAGAAATACTGCTTTTCCCTACTCCTATCATATTTACGTGAACAATTTTCATTTAGTTATTTCCCCTCCCATATGGTGTTAAAAACAGTCATATTAAATAAAGATTATATCTAATTTCAGTAGTAATTTAAATGGGAAGTATATAATAACTCCTTATTAGAGTCCTATCCAAATGAATTCTAAGAGAATTTATAGTTTTTAAAATAGATGATATTCTTGGAAATGTTTGAAAATTCATTACCCTGAAAAATCTTTACCATGCTGTTCTATTCTTTAGGTATTCTTTGGAGGAATAAAACATTTCTGATAGTAATAAATGTTAATATAAACATAGTATAATTATAGGCAAGTCTCATTACCTAGAACTTGGTCTATGGCAAGACTATTTGTATGACTGATTGGCTTATGATGGCTCTAGAGAACTATAAATCCCAAATGCTAAATAAACTATGATTTTAATAAATAGCAGGTAAAGTGAGACAACGTATGTTTGCACAACACTGTTTTCGCAAAATGCAAATTTTTCAGACTTACATCAACTGGGTAGCAGCCAATCCTCTGTGGAGAAATCCCAGATTGAAGTCTGGTCTGAATCTCTGGTGACAGAGAGGTGATGTCTGGTCTGCTGTTTCAGGGGACCACACTTTTGAATGGTGAGTAGTGTTTGGCATAAATCTTAGACTGGCACAAGATGCAAACTTTTAGGCATGGTTTTTCCCCTCCAATAATTCTCTGCTCAGAGTAATTCAGAAGACACAAACAGAAAAATTATCATGACTTTTCAGAATGTTAAAATCTAATCAGACTTAACAGACTCTGCAGAATAAATTTCAACAAATGCAGCACACTTAACATATAGCCTATGAAAATACTGTAAATGAGTCTTGAAGGGTTGCTGGTTCTTATTTGGCATGCAAAAATAAAGACTAAATTCATTTAAGAGGAGATATTGTTAAAACATAACTTTACCTAGAATTAAAAAACACATGAACAAAAAAAATTATTTTAGTACCAACTGAGGGTCTTAAGGAAGCAAACACTTGAAGACTTTCTATTTTTTCAACTTTCCATAAAGGTGAAAGAAATGCTTTGTCCCAACCACTGATTGTAATATTATGACAGTGTTCCTATTTACTTCTATAATTCTAATAGTGTAGCATAGTATATGCATGTTAAAATTAAGTTAATCTCTTTTCATACCCTCAGAGTCTGACAGGCTTTTATGTAGTAAATGATCAAAAGTTGTTTGCATTTAATAAATAAAACTTTAAAATCACAATAAAGATCAGCTCTTAGCAGTTATGGTCATTGGTTGTACTGGAGCATGTATATATATCCATATCTATCTATCTATATATATTTCATCTTAATCCTCTTTAAGATCAAGACAACTCACATTAAATTTTATGTGGAACAAAAATACATCTCTAGTAAATCAAATATGCTGTTTTATTTTAGTACTATTAAAAAATACACTGTCTTAAATGTTACTTAACATATACTTAACTTCCAACTCAAATAAAGCTAAATTTTAATTATAGTGTTTATATTTAATGCATACTGAAGTACTATATTTTCCAGATTTAAAATTATACAGTCAATGATAATACAGTGAGCAAATTATGCTTTTAATAAAGCTACAGAAATAAACTTCTAAAAATTAAACTTAATTTTTAATGTATTTTGTCCATGACATATGGTTGTTGAGCCTTAAATTTTGATGCCCTTTGTCCATAAGGTTGTTGAACCAGAGACTAAAATAAGTTTGTATTTTCTCTTTACCATCAATTAGCTTTCTTTACACTTACCTGAAGCTTCCCTGGGGAGATGCTACCACTTTTCCCTTAGCAGCACTTGCTTCTTTCATTAGAATGGCTTCAAGCTGGACTGGATAGAATGATGTTCACTAGATTTTGTTCCACTAACACCATAGCTAGAATTGGTTCAAGCCACGGTGAAAAACATAATAATTGTAGCAGATTAATTCAGTTTCTACACAACCATTTTTCAACAGGTTTTGGCTATAAAGGTAAGTATCGAGGAAACTGGGAGAGTCACTTAAAACACTATGTCAATATGGTAGCATCCACAGTGGGTCAGTAAATTGATTTGAAACAATTGAACTGCTGCTGTATTCAGTGTAGGCTCCTTGTTAAACAATTTCTTTAATCCCTAGCAACAGACATAAGATCCTTGTTTCAAGAAAAATAAGATACTTTACATGCCAGAAGATTTTTTGATGACAGTACCCCCTCCTATTCTTCATTTTTAAAAACAACAACCAAATTGGTGGGGAGGCAGCCAAAATTTGAGGTACCAATGCCTCTCGAACAGATGTCGCGCCATTATTTTTTAGCTCGTTTAGATGAATAAACATGTTAAACTGTGAAGTATTACATTTTAGATTTTTTCATTAAAAAAAGAGACAATCTGTTTACTGTCCTAATTGAGACAACAATCCTTGTGGTTGCCAGTTTTGGCAGTCATAACAATGAACTATAAATATTTGGACCAACCAAGTAAATGGTGACTATAAAGGCTATAGCCTGTGTAGAGTTCTGTTTTCATGGGCAACCACTTTAGTGTGGTTTTTGTATTTTTCTGAGTCTTTCAAATACAATTGTTAGTATGAAAGTGAAGTTTCATGGTAAGCCTAAATGACACTGACTTCAATAACTAATTTTGTTCGAGTTTGTCATTCTTTTTGGTACTCTATTATCCTTCTGCTCTTAACAAATTGTTCTAGTTGCTCTATTGAATGTGATAGGACAATTCTTTCTTAGATTGTCTTCTCTGCATATCCTGGGGGGGGGGTTCAAAGATCCCCTTTCCCCATTTTCATGTTATTTAAATGGAATTAAAATGTTTTAAAAGTCTCCTGATTTGCACACATTACTTTTCTAAGGAAGGCTTTATGAATAATAGCAGAAGTAACTCTTGCTCTGATGGCCTGCCATAAGGAGGTCAGAATCTGGGCCCCTTTAAGGGTGATTCCCACTAAGCAATAGCAAGTGATAGCATAGGGGACATTGGCAGACCAAAGAGAAAAAATCCAGGAATAAAAAAAAATTACTACCTTATTTCCTAAACATTTTGTGATGCAGGTAGCTAGTACCTATTTGAGTACTCTCGTTCCTTTCCACTTCCTTCCCTATCTGCTTCCATTTTAAAATACAGGGAATCGCTTATATTTCCTCTCACTTTGTATGATCCTCACTTCTATTTTGTCATATTTAACTCTACTAGCTATATTAACTGCCTCACTCTTGTACTTTGGATCGTCATTTATCTTTACCTTTCCCTCTACTATCTCTTAATTCTTACCTATCACTTATTAGCAACTACATGTATCAGACAAAACCAGATAATGGATAATAGTGTGATGAACCTCAACCTATCCATCACCTAGTTTTCAATTAACAATATTTTGCCACTTTCATGTATTTCCCCTACTTGTAACTTTTAGGCCTTTTAAAGCAAGCCTCAGGTAGACATTTTACCTGTAAATATCCAGCATCCATTTCTGATAAGCGCTTTGGTTTTCTTTTGGTGTAGGCTTATTTTCTTAACATGATTAAGACACTATTATTACAGTTAATACAATTAAATAGTTACTTCTTAATATCATTTCAATCCCAATTGTATATCTAAATGTCCCTATTGTGCCTGAGGCATCTGTTTGTAATAGGTTTTGGATTAATATCTGCACTATATTTCATTGCATGGCTACTGAATTCCTTTTATTCTGTAACAAACCCTTTTTCCTTATATGGCCTTTTGAATATCCAACATCCTAGATATGTCCTTTTTCAACATGTTATTCATTTTATTGCTTTTTTCCTATAAATTACAGATTAGATCTTAGATTAGATTAGCTCCAGACTGTTAACGTTATTTGCTTTTAAGGCAAGAGTACTTAATGGTATCTAATAAGGCACATAAAAATGTTTTCCTCAGTTATGTGGTGATGATGAGATTTATCAATGGCTTTGTGTGTTAGTAATTTGATTCCCTCCAAAATAAGGTCTTACATTATTGCTTCACCTAAAGCTTTTCCATCCATTCATGATTATTTTTTAGGTTCATTATTTCATTAGACATTGATTTTTTTTTCTTTTCATCAGTAGTTATTCAGTGATGTTATTTAAAATTTTTTACCAACTATTTGATTATGTTAAAATACATCTCATACTGGATAGAAAATATAAAACTTGAATATTTGCCTTTATCAAATTTCAGAGTAATGTGTTAACACTCTTTGGTGATGGAGATTGTCATTGCTATTCCTGTTATTGCTTTTATTGTCATAATAAAGTCATAGTTTTTTTCAACTTTCAATATGTTTTATTTTTCTTATAACCTTAAAGTAGTGCGTTTTTAACCCATTATAGTCATGATTTTTAGTACTGAACCAGGAATTTCACTATCATATTTACTACTAGAGGAATTCTCATTAAAATCATGAATGCAACGTTTAAGCTTTTACATGCTTTACATTTTCTAAAGTTAGTACCCAATGCAAACATATTTTGCAAAAGCAATGGGTGGTAAATATGAAAAATATATACTAATTTCATACTATACTACTGTATAGTAAGCAATTATAATAATAGTTAACTAAATATAATAAAATATAACTATTTTCATAACTGCAATCAGAACTATGAGCTATTTAGGAAAAATGATTAGGAAATATAAAGGTTCTCCATTGGAAAAAGAACTTTCTCGAGTAACATAAGATTTTAATAAAAAGGAGACCAACTGTCTTCCTGCATGTGATGACTCCACAGTGTACAAATGTACATTCTGTTCTAAACCAGAAAGAGAGAGGAGAGCTTTAATCCACCATATTTTGAATAATAGTATAAAGTTATAATAAAGTGATAGCATGCTTAAGAAAAGTAGACTAAACAAAAAGTGTGTTCAGTGTCCAAAAATACAATCAAATCTAACCACTCAAAATCATGAAGATGGATATATTATTTATTAAATGTTTTGAAAAACAGTATCCATTGGAAATTGAAAGATGTCTATATCATGACTTAAAGATGAGATAAATTTTTATTAAAATTTATGATTTCTTTATAAAAAATAAAGCCATACGCAGTATAGAGAAAAATTGTAGGTATTTTTAGAATTTTTTTTTTGCTACAGTAATTATTTCTAGTCATTGATTCATAAGTTAGAAAACAAAGGAAGTATTGTTGAACTATAATGCATTAAAACAAAACATAACATACATAACACAAAACATAACACCCTGTATTAATTAAAAATGTATGGAAACAGTCTCTTTCATATATTGCTTAGAGGGATAGTAATCTCATACAGTAATTGGAGGCACTTTTGAAGTGTGTTTTTAAGAGCTTTTAATGTCATGTTTGCGTTGGAAATTTATTTCAATATAACAATATCTATAGTGGACAAAAATGCACAAAATATATTAATTGTCCATTGTTCATGATATCAAGAAAACTGAAAGCAATGTTAATGTAGTTATTTTTAAACAAATTGGGTTACATCTATAAAATAAAAGCTGATATTGTGTGTGTGTGTATGGAATGATGTGAACAAAGGCATTTACAAAAGATTACACACAATATGATTGTATTTTGTTGGATTATATGTCTGTAAATGTGACTGATGACTGTGTTGGAAGAATAGTTAACAAGAAATAAAGAAATATTACTTGAATGATAAGTGATTTTTGCTTCATTTACATAGAATCTTCCAGTCTCCATTCCTCAGGAAGGACTAAAGAAATATTTTACTGAGTTATATTGTAGGTCTAGACACTTGTTAGGTCTCTCTGTTTTCTCCATTATGTTCTTCTATTTTTTTGCTCCTTTAATAACCAATAAGCACCCACTGATGCTAGTAAGGCATATTTCACAATTTCCTACTTATATTCAGAAGTAATATAGGAAAGGATTCTACTTGAGTTTATTCATTGTCTATTCAAAAACAATTAATGAGGGCCCTCCTGGTGACGCAACAGGTTAAAGCGCAAAACTGCAGAGCTCTGCGAATTAGCCACAGCCGCACGAATTCCATCCTGGGCCACATGGTGTAGCAGATCTCTCCTGTCTTTCCCGTTGCTCCCTTCGCAGTGTACTTTTTCCATCTGCCTGTCCTCCCCATTCTGTCTCTGGTGAATCCGCTCACCGCCCCTGCACCTCTGACCTGCGCCCACTTCTGTCTGGATAAATAAAACTAATCTTTTTTAAAAATGCGCATTTATTACACATCAGGATTGTTCTTTGTGTTTGCAACAATTGCATAAACTTTAAAAACAAAAAATACTCTTGCTTTCATGATACTTGAAATTGAGAGTTGGTCGTTGCATCATCAGGAAGAAAATAAAAGGAGGTGGGTATGGTATTTCCACTGTGAAAATCAATCATTAAATAAAACAATACAGAGGAATATCAGTGCTTGCTTTGTTCTGGCTGCTCTCTGGAATACAGATATGTGTGGTGTAGTAGGGAGGGGAGTTATATGTTAACACCCTGTTGTGCACTTTGTAATTTTCTTTTTCTCTGTCCAGAACTATTTTCTCTTATTTCATCCGGAAAATCCCTCCAAATCTATTCTCCAAGACTCCTTGTTGCCAAATTTCCTAAACATTCCCCCTCAAACACACAGGTGAAAATTGTTGACATTTTATTATTTGAACAATCAGTTATTATTTTAAAGATTTTTATTATGTATGCATATAAGAACAGGGTTGTAGGTCAAAGGTATGGGAAGTGAGGATTCACCAGAGACAGAGTAGGGGGGAAATTGGCTGATATACTGAATTATACTGCTGAGGCGAACAGTGGGAAAGTTAGCAAAGTTCTGCTATGGGTTAGCTCTCTGAACTGGGATTGAATTTATGCAGCAGTGGCTGGTGATAGTTTCATAGAGCTGATACTTTAGTCCCTATGTCACCTGGGAGCCCTTATCAGTTATTCAAATCACTCATTTATCTTTAAAAAATGATATACTTCGGGCCCTCCCTGGTGGCGCAGCGGGTTAAAGCACAGCACTGAGAAGCTAAAGCCATTTCCGCATGAGTTCGATTCCCGCCTGCCCCGGAGGTGACCACATGGTGCGGCAGACCTCTCCTGGCCCGCCCACTGTTCCCCTCAGCAGTGTACTTCGTCCATCTGCCTGTTCTGCTCCCCACTCTGTCTCTGGTGAAGCCTCTCGCCGCCCCTGCACCTCTGGCCTGTACCCCAGTTCTGTATGCATAAATAAATAAATCTTAAAAAAAATGATATACTTCATCATAAGGGTGTGATTTAAAATACTGAATATAAAGTCTTATCTTGCTGTATAGATCCTCTTTATTTTCACCTATTTTTCATTCATTTCACTTGTACTGAGATTGGTAGGTTAGAGTCTTGTATTATTATGTTTTTATTTCTCCTTGTAACTTCTGTAGTTTTTGCTTCTTGGACATTATTGTCCTGTTATTTGTTACATTGTTATTTGGTACATTGATATTCATAGAAATTACATCCTTATTGTGAGTTTGGAATTTTATCATTATAGAGTACCCTTGATACTTTTTGTGCTGTGAATTCTTCTTAAATCAATATCACAATTTCTGCTGTCTTATAGTTTCATTTTCCTGATATATTCTTTCCCACACCTGTAATTTCAACCTTTTGAATCATAGTATATTTTATGGATCCTTTGCATAGAACCTAAAATAAGCATTGTCTTACTGGCCAATTTGAAATTGTTTTTTGTAATACATGAGATAGGCCTATTTACATTGATATGGCTGATATATTGATGTTAATTCTGTATGTAATTTTATGTTATAGTTACCATATATATTTATTCTTTGTATTTCTCTAGTATTTGCTTTTACAAAAACATTTTTTTGAATGTTGGTATTTTTATTTAGATTTTACCACTATGTACCTTTTTTGTGCACTTAATATACTTTTTTATAAATAACCGTGTACTCTATAGATTGTTAGTCTTAAATGAGAGCCTTAAACTTTATGTATTACCTCTAAAACAGTGATTTTTTTCTTCTATTTTCTCCCTTTTCCTTTTTTTTTTTTTTGTTTTCTTCCTGCTTTGTTAGACCATGTTATCTGTAACATATGACATGTCCTCACTATCCTTCCACCTATGTCACCACCCTTCTCTTAGGCATTTAACTCTACAATTAAATTGATAAAAATACTTAAAGTCAGTTGTTTTGCTAAAAATTTCCAGGTTATTTTCTAGATGAATGAAATCCATCCAACCAAGGAAATGTGCATGTGTAAAGTGTCCCTAAATTCACTTTAAAAGTGTTTTTCTATTGCCTTGACCCTAAGAGACAGTTGACTGGTTACAAAATACTTGACTTGTAATTTCTTTCCTTGAATTTATTTAAAATGTTGCTCCACTATTGCTTTGTTTTGTACTTCTCCCAGAGAATTGATGCCAGCTTAATATTTTACCCATGTAACTCATTTGGTTTTATTGCTGGTAGACGTAAGTGTTTTTGATTGTTTTTAATTTTTTTTGACATGTCTCAAAGTTTATTGTTTTTGAGTTTTTAAATCATACAGAGGACCTATTGAATTCGTACAAATAAGGTTTCCCCCTTAGTTCTTAAGTGTTTTGATTATGGTTTTACGTATCAATTATAGGACATTGATATGTTTTTCTTCTGAGACTTCAGTTAGTATGTTGAACTCTGTATTACATTTCAGCCATTCCCTCTTTGACACATTTACTTGTTAATCTGCCTGATTTTTATCTACTTGGTTGTTTTCCTGCTTCTCTTCAAAGTGCCTTGTTAAATTAACCTTGAATCTATTATTTCTTGGGTAACTTTCAGCTTATTCTGTTTTGGAAACTGATTTGTTTTATTTCTGTTTCTTTACTGAAATCAATCAACTTATTGCATTACTCCATTTTTTTGCACTTATATTCTCTACTTTAAATTTAATTTATATGTATATCTTCAACTATATGTATACCTGCTGTTTCTACATCTAATCTTCAAATGTTGTTTAAGGATTAAACAATCAGTTAAAAATTGTGTTATTCTATTGTATTTAGTTCCCTCCTTTGATAGGGAACATTTCATCAGCTGAGGTATTTTGATTTCAACTATCTATTTTCTTCTTCCATTAGCATGGTATGGAGATGGTTTGATTACTTTTCTGCTTTTCGTCAAATTTAGGGGAGAGTCCCTTTCTAGAAGACCCCCTCTCATTTTTTAAAATATATTTTAGTAACTGATTTTTTAAAATACTTTTTATTTTTTTTAGATCATTCCTAATTTTATACATTTTTTTCATCTCAATTGTAATCCCTATGGGCTTCCCACCACCAATTCACCATCACCATCGTCCAGTGCATTCTTCCCACCCCCGTTCTGATCCCATCCCCATTTCCACCCCCATAAAATGGTTTCTGGTTTATAGTTTTTCCTTGTTTTCATTTTTACTCTATTTGTTTCTCTCTTTTTTCTCCCTGATCCCTTATGCTCCTGCTATGAGTGAAACCACCTGGTATTTTTCTTTTTCTTTCTGGCTTATTTCACTAGGCATGATCTCTTACAGCTCCATCCATATTGCTGCAAAAGGCATGAGTTAATCTTTTTGACTGCTGAGTAATAGTCCATTGCATATATGTACCACGATTTTTTAATCCAATCATCTATTTTTGGGCATTTGGGTTGATTCCATGTCTTCCCTATTGTAAATAGGGCAGCAATAAATATGGGAGTGCAGGTGTCCTTTTGAATCGATGTTTTTGTGTCCTTTGGGTAGATACCTAGGAGTGGGATTTCTGGGTCATATGGAAGCTCTATTTTTAGCCTTTTGAGAAACTCCAAACAGTTTTCCATAGTGGTTGTATCAGCTTGCAGTCCCACTAGCAGTGCAGGAGAGTTCCTTTTTCTCCACATCCTTGTCAACATTTGTTGTTGCTTGTTGCTTTAATATGTGCCATTCTCCCTGGGGTAAGGTGGTATCTCATTGTGGATTTAATTTGCATTTCCCTTATTACAAGTGATGTTGAACACTTTTGCATACGCCTGCTGGCCATCTGCATTTCTTCTTTGGAGAAGTGTCTTTGTAGCTCCAGAAGAGCTCTCTTGTGTCAGTACTGAGTGAAGCCACTTTCTTTAATGAATCCTCTTAGTTGTGGGAAAAAGGCAAAGGATTGATATGCCTTTTTCTTGTTCATTTCTGAAAGATCCACAAGTTTCCTTTCTTTTCTTTGTCAATTCTGCTACATCTTCAAGGGCATATTCTTTTGCTTATTTATGATTCTTTCCAAGAACCAGTGCTTTTTGAAACTATTAATGTCTTCAATATCATTCATTTTAACCTCTCTAGAGGCTGTCTAGAGTTGACAATCTAGACTACAAAATATCAGATCCAGAATTTTGTTACTTAGTGTATCAGCGTCTTTTTTCCTGGTATCTATGCCTTGATTTTATGCTTCTTTTCTTAATATATTTTTTAAGCAACCCCCTTCCTACTATTCCAGCACCCACAGATTTAACAGTAATCTTAGAAGGTCTGTTGGAATGTGGTATTTATAACTATTTACAGAAAACTGGATGCTTGGGCTATTTTCTGTTTCCTAGTAAGGCTAAAGGCTTGAGTCATTTGTGGTTTTATTTATACTCTCTTTTGATATTATCATTTTTGAAGAAGACTTGAGAAGAGATTAAGGTTCAGAAGGACACAGTATCTCCAGTCCTATAATTTCCTTGGAAATAGAGTTCTGAAGTTGACCATTTTCTATATTAAATGTATGAACTCATTTTGGATTTGTTTTCTTTTGACTTATTATATTTTGTATTTTAAAATTTTATGCATGTTTTAAAATCCTATTTTCCTAATTGGAATTCATAGTTTAAGAGGAGGGAGGGAGCCTGTAGTTCTTCTATTTACCTAGTACTTGCTATAATAACTTATACACAATTGCGTCTCAAAAAATACTTAGTGATTGGATACTGTAATTTATTGATATAAATAAATCTTTTTATATAAGGTTTTAAGAGAGATTCATCTGAAAAGCAAGTTCTCTTGAAAAAAAAATATCCTGGAAATAACAGAGACCAAATAATTTCTCCAATTCATATTTTTCTCAATATCATCTCCATAAAAGACAAAAACCCCATAAATTTTGTTCCTTATTTTAGCATGTATAAAAATTAAAGCAGCAAACAATAAGAAAATATAGCACATTATTATAATCTCTGCTATTTATTAATTCATTTAATTTAAATGCAAATTATATGTTTTAATAATCATAAATTGCTTGGCATCAGGTTGTTCTTAGTAATGAGCAGTTTGAGAGATGGCACTTTTTTGAAATTCTAATAAAGCATTCCATGCAGCTCTTTTCCTTTGTGAACATGGTTGCCCCTTGAAACATCCTGAAATACACGGACGGAATGATTTAAAACCTCAGAAGAAGGTTTTTAAGGTTAGAATTTGAAGCCACTCTTGGCTTCATGGCTAGATCTGAACATTGAAGTTAAGAAGCAATTTCAAATCAATCTGTAGAAAGATTTTACCTCTGATCATGAGCAAACAGAGGCCCTCTCTCCAGTAGGTGTCAGGACTTGTGTAATGGACACTAATGATGTCTGCTGCCTTTTATCATCTGTCAGGGACAAGTCACATTTATTTCCACACAGATAGTGAGAACATTTAATGAAACAAAACAGAATTATTGAAGACCAGGTTTCCCAATTCTTTTTGGTCACAGAAATGAGCCTCCAGGCTCATTAAATTGTAGCTTGTGGAGGTGTATCACAATTATGGCCTCCTAAATCAAAAACTATAACAATATCCCAAAGCAAACCTTTAATATACACTGACTTCTCTCCATTTCAAAAGTTCAATCAACAAATAACACAGGTCTAATTTAAATATTAATATCCAGGTATATATATCAATATGTTTTATCATTTTATATATCACATGTATATTTTATCATTTTAATATATAATATGTTCATTATAGAAAAATCCAAGAAACAATAACCAACTCAAATCATATTATCCATAAATTTCCTCTAACAATACATATATACTTCTTATTTGCTTATAGTCTTTTAGACATCATGAAACATTTTGTATTCTCATAAAATTTATAGTTTATCTATTCCCACATTTAAATTTCATGAATGGCAGTAACACCCTAATATTGGCTGTATTTTTTTTGTGGAAATATATAAAGTAAAGGCAGAATATGATGCCATACTCTTTCTTATTTGTTAATTGACTCAACAGATCTTACTGCATTTTTACTACATGTAAGGCAATGTCAATGACTGAAAATAGGACAGTGAACTAAAATAATAAAATCTCTGACCATGCAGAACTCACATTTTGGAGAAATTAACAAAAAGAGGTATGAAATAAATGCAAGGATACATGCAAATGCATTCCAAGTGGTGAATAGTGCTATGGATAAAAAGAAGGTAGGGATGATGGAGAATGAGTGTCCCATTTACCCCACTTTGTCTACAAAATCTCAGTTCAAATTATTCTTCATTTCTTTAGAAATGCTTCTGTCTAAGGGGCTTGACACTGTCAGTTTCTCCTGTATGACTCTTTCACTTCTTTCTAATCTTTGCTCAAATGTCACCTACTCAAAGAGACCTAACCTACTACCTTATTTAAAATGCAACTTGATGCAAACTGTCTACCCAGCATTCCCAAGCCACTTGCTAATCTTATTCTTCATTACTTCATTCTTAGCATTCTTAAACAACCCTCCTGTTTAACTACATTATCATTCATATTGTCTATTTTGACTTTCTCTCCATTGTAATGTAAGGGCCAGAAGTTTGTCTGTTCACTTATGCATTCCAAGTGCTAAATCTAGTGTATGGTATATGAAAGGTGTTCAAAAATGATGTGTGGCATGATTTTTTGGTCAAACAATACATAAATGAAGGCAGACTATAGTGCCATACTTTTTCTTACTTGTTAATTGACTCAATTAAATGACTCTTGAGATTGTGGAGGTGCTGAATAAGTAAATGACTGTCTCAAGTTGGGGGAGAGAAATATAGGCTAGAAGTACAAATATAAGAATCATATAAGATGACATTTAAAGTCATGAAACTGGAGGAGGATGAGTGAAAAATAAAGAAGACGAGCGATACCTTCAGAACATCCTTAGGCGTGTTGATATTAAGAAATCACAAGATGAAGAATCTCCAGGTAAGAGAGTTGAGGAAAATGGAGAGTCAGACTGCGAGAGGAGAAACGGATGAGCTCAGTTCCTTCTGCTACATGTACAAAACATGTTTCAATATAGAAAAGGTCAGAAAGCTGACCTCTTAAATTTATTATTCTTTTCACTACTATATTGCAAGCTAAGCTATGTTTTCTTAGGACAATTTTTATGGTAACGTCAATCTCATTGTAGAGATCCATGTTACTATAAAATTAGCTACGTACAATACATGTGCATAAACTGTAGTGTGGCCAAGTAAATGAAAAACAAGCATCTGAATGTCAAAGATGTGCAATCTCCACTTTAGAGATCATTGAATGCAAATTAAGTCTCAAATGTATGAGACTGAGAAATTCAAACAATTCATTGCCTACTTTCTCAATTGCTTCCTTCCTTGATAGTTTCTATCTTTTCAATGACAAGTTTACTGTAAAGGCTTAGTTGCCCTCCCTTCCTGCCAGTCAGGAGCATGTTAAGTTCACATTCTCTCCACTTTATCTGTGAGCTCTCTCAGGCATCCCATCCTCTTTTCCCTCATTCGGAAGAGGGCATCTTCTTCTAGGTTCTTACTTCTAGGTCTCTTCCTATCTAGTAAACCGTGGTCAAATAAACTGTCCCTCTAGAGCTTTGTCTATTCTCACTGCTTTTCTACTACTCGTTATACTTCACCAATTTCAATTTATGTCCTCAGATCTCTGCCACATCTGTGCTAGCTAATAATTACCTAATTACTCAATACAATGGACATTTTCTGCTCCTTATTTTGCCTGTCTGTGGAATTTGACACTGTTAGAAATTGCCTTCTGCTGAACACTTCTTTCCTGTGATTTCTGTTCAACTGTTACCCTGAATCTTCACTTTTCATCCTTATTCTTCATAGCCTCCTCTGTGGCAGCCATCTTTTCCCTCTTTCTGGTCCTAAATTGAATCTCATAATTCAATCCAAGGTCCTCCTAATATTTCTCAGCTTTTAATAGACATGAACCTCTTACTTTAATCTAATTAAATTGGATTTAGATTGTTCACTTGTTAACGTTTCCTAATTTTTTTCTCTACCCTTTTTTTACTTTATCCCTAATGTCGAATTTTTCCCTACTTTTATGACAATTCCACTCCAGAACTATAGTACTGGTGCTTTAAAACTCAATGGAAATTGCATTTACTCTTCTCCAGAGCACCAGTTTACCATTCATACAGTGCTGACCACAGCTTGTCAAGAACTAGAATTATTTATGTAGCCTATCATCTTCCTGTGGGATGGCTCCATATCTAATCCATCCTCTCCTATATTGGCACTGGGTAGTTGGAACTTAATAAATGTACTGAATAAATAATAGAAAATAGGAATGTCTTCATATTACAATGGCAGAGTACAATTACTGAGAAAAGGTTATTTATTTAACAACTTCCAGGAACTGTCTGTTATACTCCCAAATTAAGCACTGTGCAAACTAATTACTGTCCTTTTGGAAGAAAAAACTATGCTTGACAAGTATCTCAGTGAGGAGATGTATATGCACAGATTCAATAAGAAGTAGGTATCTTTTTCACAGTTCTGAATAACTGGACACTAAAATCTATAAATACTTAAAAACATGCAAGTTATGATAGTCATCTTTTCTCCAGTTAATTTCAATGAAATATTTATATGTACACCAATATTGTTATTTCACATGTTTTTATAATGTTTTAGACATTTATTATGTATGACTTCACAGTTCTCAGAGTACCTTGGCAGAGCTCACTATGAAATAAAATTAACATTAATGATTATTAATTACCTTTTAATGGAGCAATACATTAACATGTGAGAGGATTATGCTTATTACTAATATTCCTCATATGATAATTTCTTTAACATTTTTAAAATTTATTATGCCATTATATTGACCCCTTTTCCTTAAGCATTGGTTAGGATAATGCTACCAAAACCACGACATTTAATTAGCCAGGAATAATAACAACTACAAAAGCTAACATTTATTGAACACTTGGCCAGCTGAGGTCTACTAGTAGCACTTTATGTATCATTTTCTTTGATCCCTACAGATCCTGAAGGTAAATAATACTGTTACCACCATTTTACATAGAAATTGAGGTTTAGAAAAGTGAAGTGAAATTTTTCAGTTATAACTTGCAAGTAATGGATCTAGGATTCCAAAATACGTATCTGATTTCATAGCCGTCTTTTATCCATGCTGATTTAGCTTCAGTAAGACCTAGATTTGAGCAGGTGATACATAACACTTCCATTTAGCTTGCTACCTTTCATGTTTAACACTGGTAAGATAATGTTGTAGGTTTCTTTAGAAAGAACTAGCTGTTCCCAAATAGGAAATGTATGAAACACATTATGGTGTATAGTATATTTACTGAGTTTCCACAATCTTTTCTTTGTGAAACATTAGCTTAAAAGAAATTGAGCCTGAGATAGACTCTCACTGTATAATGTTGAATTCATTTTCAGTGCTCACAAGATACATTTTAAGCAATCCACTCTTGCTTTCTGATCTGCTTTAGAGCTTCAGAGATGTTTCTCCACCTCCATTCTTCCAAAATGTCTTCTTCTTAAGATTTATTTATTTATTCACATAAGAAATGAGGTACAGGCCAGAGGTGTGGGAGTGAGAGGATTCACCAGAAACAGAGTGGGGAGCAGAACAGGCAGATGTACTGAAATATACTGCTGAGGTGAACAGTGGACATGTCAAGAGAGTTCTGCAGCACCATATGGGTCACCTCCAGGACAGGGATCAAACTCATGCTGAAGTGCCTTTAGATTCTTAGTGCTGTGCTTTAACCCACTGCACCACCAGGGAGGGCCAAAGCCATTAAACTTTTCTTTTTTTTAAGATTTATTTATTTATGCTTACAGAGCTGGGGATACAAGCCAGAGGTGTGGCGGGTAAGAAGATTCACCAGAGACAGAGTGGGGAGCAGACCAGGCAGATCAATGAAGTACACTGCTGAGGGGAGCAGTGGGCGGGTCAAGAGAGATCTGCCATGCCAGCCATTAAACTTTTAATATAAGAATATAATTTTAATATTTGTAGGATCTCATGTCACAGTTTCTGCCTATATTTACACTCACTATTTTGAAGACACTTTGCTAAGATTAGGTTACTTGTCACTTGTCAGTACAGGCTTACCCTGAACTAGATTTTCACCTGTTTTTTCTTATTGCTTCATGTAAGGTAGTGTGTTTAACAGCAAAATCTAAGATTTTGAACTACAATGTTGATCAAGTTATTTAACATCTATAAGCTACAGTATTCTTGTCTGCTAAACGTGATTAGGATCAATTTCATTGTTTTTTTGATCATTAATGGATGCGAATTAGATGGAATGTCAGCTCCCCAATAGCAGACAGAGTATTGGTTTTGTTAATTGCTCTCCCTTAGCACTTTTTCAGAACAGTACCTGGCACATAGTAGGAAATTGATGAATATTTATTTAGTGAATCAATGAATAACACAAAATTCTTAGCAGATGTCATGCCCTTAGTGATGACTTTTAAATCATAATTATTATAATAATGTTTCATAAATGAAATCACCAGGAATGTCAAAAATTCTGTGTAACATGCCTCAGAGCTGTAACTTCTGTCAGGTGTTTCACTGACTATAAATTAGTCATAGCTCCTTTATTTTTGTTGTTACTTCCTCTTAGATTCTTTCCTGACAAACCTAGGTAATATTCCCTGTTCATGTCCTAAAGAAAGTACTGTACTGTTTTTCACAGCCCCAATTTCTTTACCATCTGAAATGACATATGTAAGTGTTTAACTTGCTTCTCTTCTCTTTCTCCCACCAGAGAGTTAGTTTTAGGAGTGAGGATTTGGTCTTATTTACTTGCCATGCCACAAGTCATTGTCATTGTCAGGCACATGGTAAGCCCTCAAGAAACTTTTGTTCAGGAAAGAGGGAGTGCTATGTAACAGTCTCCTGAGGCTAATTTCAGGTTTCCTCACACCTGCTAACGTGGGGTGTGTAGATCTTACAGAACATGGAATTCTACTTCCTCTTGAGAGGGTCAAACTTTCGTCATGCTATTCTTCTGGAAACAATCCTCCTACTAATTATTCAGATCCTGTTCTCCTGTTTGCCATGCTCTAAATATTGCTTATGATCCTTGAAACAGAGGATTCTCATGGTAGCTATGGGTCACTGACCAAGTGGGCCATTTCCCTCTTTGTCTTTCCTACCAGAATCTGCATTTTATTCAAATCTCCACACTTCTTCACACAGCTGTTCTTCAGGGGAAGCCCAAGCCCAGGCAGAAGTCCTGAATCCAATCAGATGCTCTCGTTCCCTTTCCTGATGAGTGGTTTCAGTATGGATATTTGCTTCATTGTTGGCCAGTGAGCCGTAAAGAACAGTTCTTAAAGTTTCTACAAAATCATAACAACACAGAACGTAACACCATATTGTAAGCTTCAGAGAATGATAAACGGCACTAGAATATACAAGTACATGAGAGCAAGAGTGAGAGAAAGAAATAATGAACAAATTCAAGTAACTGAGGGTGATAGACTATAAAAGAGACTATGAGAGATATAATAAGAGAAGAGTTTACATACAGGCAAGTTAACTGAAAAGAACTAACTGCATTATTTCCCAAGAGGATGTGCAAATATGAAAAAAAAAAATCCACAATTGAGCTGGCAACCAGCAGCTTTCTGCAGAAGTAGTGCGTTCAAAGTGGATTTTTCTACCAGTCGCTTATGATTAAAGGACTGTATAATGAACTTCCACTTGATTTCTTAGATTATCTTAGAAACCCTAAAGTTGTCTTCAATTTAGCTATTGACACAATTTAACAAGCTATGTTTTCTCTATCCAGAATCCTGGAGTTACTATAGGAAAAGATTTGATGACTTTCAGCATCTATTTGCTTGACATCATTATACACTCTCCGTGAAGAATGCCAAGGAATGGCCACAGGTGTCTGGCACGTTCTGCCTATGGCCAGGAGACCCATATCATTAGGATAATGACCACGAGTCATCCTGCTTGGCTATGTGTTTGAAATCAAAACAAGAGGCAAAACCAACATAAGCACAGTTAATTTAAGGCACTTTCTCTCTATTTATTAAAGCTAATTGCAAGTCTGGTTTACAATTAACAATTGCCCAAAGGATTAAAATGCCCATGGCACTTGACATAACAGTGTCCATGGCGCTACCCCCAGATTTAATATTTCTAGGAATGAATTTCACTGCCTGTGAGGAAAGTGCCCCGCTGTAAAAATAAATATCAACACTGTCTTGGTGATGCCAAAGCAATTTATGATTTTTATGACAGTCTATTCCGGTGTCTAGTATTAAAGCAATACAGCTGGAGGCTAATTAATGGATGCAGGTAGAATGTTCCATCCTGGAAGAGGGAGGCTGCCTGTTCCCTCACCGGCTGCTGGCTGCAGCACTCATACTGCTAGCATGTTGTTGCCAGTGTTGCCACCTCATTAGAAAATTAGCTTTTAATTAACTTTGGAAGCTGTTGCATGGGTTTCGATGGGAGGCCTACATTTGTACACATCTTGTTGCAGAATTAAACCGCCTCTTCATGTTTCTAATGGGCCTCTCCTGCCTTGCAGGAAAGCAGCGGTGTAGGCGCTTGCAGGCAGTGGCTCCATGGGTAACGGTGGCCACGCAGCTCCTGCTTGCTCCCAATGACACGGAGAGGTCCGTTAGTGCCCTCTTGAGCAGCCCCTTACTCCAAGGCCACTTGAGACGTTAAGCAGCTACAGGGATGGACCACAATCCCAGATGCTCCCCTTTCATGCTTCTCACCCCCAACCTTGCTTTAATGGCACAGAGCTTGGCAAGAATGTGCCTTACCTCGTTTTTATATTTAAACATCCCTGCCTGAGCACAGTGGTGATAAACCTACAGACAAGATAAATAGCTAGATTATCACTCTTCTCCCCAGGGGAAAGTCATGCTGTCAATTAGGCTAATGGGGGTTCCGGGTTCAGCCTTGGCATGCCCTAACACTAGGGAAGGCTTTTTGCCTTGCATAGCTGCAAAGCCCAAAGATGGATTTGAAAAGTGGCTACAACCCTAGGGTGGCCAGTCAGCAAAGAGGGAAGTCAAGAACCTGATGATTAATCATCTGCCACAACAAAGGGAGGGCAAGCAAGATGAGGCCCAGGAGACTGGATCTTTTGAGCTTTATTATAATTATACATTGCCTCTTTCAACTCGATTTGGTGGCCTTAAAGGAGAAGTGGGTGCTTTCTGTTTAAGAAGTGAGGCTCCATCCTTTACTGAAATAAGTGTGCTTTTGTCAGACTTTTTCAAAGCGCCTAGTCTGACATCTCATTTGATCTTATTACGGGTCTCAGAGGGACTAAGGGCAGGTGGCATTTTTCTCATTGTGCAGATGATGGAGCTCTGAAACACAGCAGTGTTTAGTCATTTTCCTGTGATCACACAGCCAGCTGGCGAGGGTGCCAGGAAGAGAATCCAAATCATCTCATTGTCCCGAATCTTTATTTATGGTTCTCCACTTTATCATTCATCACCCTCCAACCACAAAAATTATGACCTGCAAACAAATGATTTTTGTAATTTTATCCATTATGTTGTTTGTTATGCATAGGAGACCTGAAAAGTAACTCCTCCTCACAAACATTCTCTGCTAAACATGAAATAATTTATTTAATTTGGAATCGGAAAGCATAGTGTTAGCCCTGGTTACTCTACAACTAGAATGATATAAGGCTCACTTTTAAAGATACCAACAGAAAATGGCCCACTCTGGGAAATACTGGATATTCTAAATGATATCTCTGCTTGCCTTCTACTCCACCTGAAAACTAACATAGAATCATGGTAAATTAACCAATAGAATTACAATATTTTACCCAAAAAATGGAACTTAAAAAATATGTTTATTATAATTTTAGATTCACAAAAAGTAATAAATCCATTCAATAGGATACTACTAAAAAGTAATAAAGTACAGACACACACACCAAATGAATTCCAAAATCATTATGCTGGAATAAAGAAGTCAGACACACAAGGATGTATATTGTTTGATTCCATTTGTATAATATTCTAGAAAATACAAGAGTCTATAGTGACAATAAACTGGTCATTACTTAGAGCCTTGGTGAAAAGACATGATGTAAATCTCTGTATCACTGTATTTTCCTAGTGACCCTCAGTAAATTGTGCTATTTTTACAATCAGAAAATAATAGCAAAATGAAAATATTCTTCTCACCAATTTGTTCTACCTGTAGTAGACTTTGGAATAAGGATTTAAGTGTTAAACTTGGGAGGTTATCTGGAGGTTGCCTTGGGAGGTTACCACTGGAATTCTAGGCAGGAGGTAGAAAAGTGAGAGTGGAGGGTGGCAAACATTCAGTGTGCATACGGGTACTTTACTTTTTGTGGGAGCAGGAACTCGGTTCTGCTGAACACCTCTGGGAAACATCAGAGACCACTACTCATGGTTTTCCCTCCTGAGGGTTGAGAAGTCAGGGTAGCAATCCTCCAGTTTTTAATCCAACATCACTCCTGGTCACCCCCAGACTGCCCTATCCATGATATGGACATGCTCTTGCTGTCAGAGACGTCCTCTGGGCAAAGAGATGAGGTATTTTGGTAAAAAGTATCAGGCTGCAGGGACACAGACAGAGTTGGCTTTGATTCTTCAAAACAGCGATGATGAAGCTTTCATAGTGAACACTAGCATGTCTTCTGGCATATTTACTGCTTTCTCATTAGTCAATTTGCCTATTCTAGAAGAGTAAATGACATAGGCCTGCCCTTCAGTTTATATTTAGTTTACACCCTACACATAGGTTCATTTTACTGTCATTAATATTTTTATTTTCATCATCTTGTTGACAAAATACAGAGTTTTTGTTCCGGTAAAGAATCAGCTATATATATTAACTAACTTTCCAAGTTCAATGTGCAGGACAAACTTGCACTTGGATCCCCGTATCTCTAGGGACCACAACATCTGAAACAAGAGATATTGGAGATGCAGAATGGATGTGTCTGCATCATGGAAAAGGGTAGCAGATCTGTGCTTCACCCACTTTATGGGACACCCGGAAGGAGATCTGAATCTTATTGATACAATGAACTGACAGGCAGGACATGACAGGTCTCATCAGTTGCAACCTAAATCAGCTGAAATGCTGCCACGGACCAGCAGCAGCCCAGCAGAAAGGCTGCCTCCAATTGTCCATGAGGAAATCACCTTTGTTAACTGAAGCTCTTCTCAAGGGAATTGCTAAGTTAGTGCTAGAAGCAGCTGCCCCTCTTCTCTCCAGGAAAAGGGCAAAGGGGATGGAAAAGAGGACCCATGGTTACTGGGTTGCCATCATGTCCCTAGATGTAGCTGCTCCCCACAAATTGATATCAATGTTAACAACATGCTGTATAAAGAGAAAGGCAATTCTGTCTCTTCATTGTTATTAAACATTAAACATGACCAAATGGAGAATAAACAGTTTTTGAAAATTTGTTTGATAGGGAAAAATGAAGCCAGCACCAAGAGAACATCTTGCAGGTCTTCTCAAAAAGTTTATATCATCTTGAGTTTTGCAACAGGAAATATTTGCTTCCCTTCCTACATTTTGCGTTTTAGCCAAAGGCATTACTTGTAAGGGAACAGTTCTCTGTTTATGTCAGACACATCCTTCCCTTGAGACCCCTTAGATCATTAATTGAAACATTTTCTTCTTGCAAATTTCTCTTCTTCCAAACCTCAGCTTAACTGCTTTATGGAACAGGCATGAGTTCTAACTGCTATATCCTCCAGGCAATATAAATATATATAACTGGTTCTGAATATGAAGATTACGTATGGGTGCTTCAAGTATAATAAGTCACAGATGGGAAAGGAAAACCCACAGGTAGAAATAATGAAGGTCGGAGAGAAGGATTCTGAGTTACTCTCAGCGCCCGGGCTCCTTAGCTGTCTGTCACTGAGCTGAATGCCCAGCAGCGTGCCGACTGTCGGTGGTGGACAGACGACCCAGGGATTGTCCAGAGAGGAGTCACCCGTGTTGGAAGTATGTTACGTTCACCCTATTAAGTTTTGTTGTCGTTGTTTCTCTTAGATTTCAGTTGAGAAATTACTTCCCCCTCTGGAAACCTTCTCACCCCCTCGCTCTCTCTCCACTCCCCCGGGAGCTCCCGCCAGCAGCCAACAGTGATGTTTCCCTGGAGCTCATGTGTGTAGCTCAAGACATTCCCTTTGTGATCTACCTCTCTTGTTATTTGTGGTTTCTCCAAAAGCATTTTTGTCTTACTGTATTTTGAATTTGTCTCTTTTGTTTATTTTTTGAAACAATAAGGAGCTGTTTCTTTACCATTTCCATTTAAGTAATCCAAACAGGGAAATCTAGAATTTCATACCTGATAATAAGTGGGGTGACGCAGCTCTGTTCAGTGCATGAGTGTATATTTCACTCCTGGCTAATCTCACTACTTTCTCTAATGTTTCACAGATTTACACAGAATCTTTCTTTTCCCTGAGCTTGATTTATAAAAATGAATCCCTGTTTTCTCTCTTTCCACACCTTGCCTTTAACTCAGATAGCTTTTAAAAGTTTTTATTGCTTATGAAATTTAACCAGGAAAAAGCTTGCATGTAACACATGATTAAGTCATTTTTCCTAATGGATTTACTATAATTAAAATAACAACATAAACGATTGAACTATTTACTATAAAGTGATATTTACTATAAAATGATACCTCTTTTACTATAATTTAAAAAACATAAACATGTACTTCACTGTCTAATGTTGGGTTGTGTTCTGAAAGCAGCTTATTTTTGATGTGGTTTCTTCGTGATTCTAATCTTTCGGGCAGGGTTTTGTAAAGAAAAAAACACAGAACTCTGTTGCAAGTATTGCCATGCTTCAGCCAGGAACAAGCAAGTAAAATATGTTTATTTCATTAAGAGATGTTTAAAATGTGAATAAAACAAAACAAATGGGCCAGACTCCGTAGCAACAAATCAAATACTGCCTGAAATTGAAATTGAGATTTATAGGGTCAGAGAAATTCATTTTAAATAGAGAAAATACTTTCTGACCTAATCTTTTTAAAATTCGTTAGGGCCCCAATGACCAATTTCCAAATAAAAGTTTGTGATGTTTTTATTACTGTCATAAATTTTAGCGAAATGTAGTGAGATGATGTACATGAAAGTACTTAGCAAACACTGGGTCTCATGGTATGTGGAACTGCTCTACACTTAAAAGTGCTGCAAACTTTTATTATATAGATGTGAGTCAGTGACTGCCCAAATGCCCCCGTAGTTAAAATTTCAGACCAATGCACCATCAATAGCAACGGAAGTAAATTCAGTATTTGTATGTATATATGTGTGTGGTTGCATTCTATAGTCATAATACATACAGAGAAATAGATGTGAGATAGGAAGCCACTTTATCCATATTCATCTATATGCACATACATAAAAAGATGTATTTTGTATGTATTGTTTTATTAGGCAATGACATCTATAAATTTCTTTAGCACAAGGTACTACCTCATTCATCTTATAACAGCAACGATAGCTTTTACTAAAACAGAATAGATCTTAGTATATATTTCTATCATCACTAAATGTATTGTTGAAAGTGAAAATATTAAGGAATGTAGAAGGTATTAAATTTACAAAATCAGAGATAATTAAATGATGTGAAATACAGAACACATGGCAGCATAAAATAAATTTTTAAAAGTTAAAATAAGAATTAGATTTCTGCCAAACTTGAGACAATAAGGCAATATAAAAAACTATTTTAAAAAGATAACTTTTGGGGGGGTTCAAGATGGTTTTTTTTTTCTATCTTTTTTTAAATTTTTTTATTATTTTTTTATTTTATAACAGTTTATTTTACATTTTTACTTTTTTTTTTCCATCTCAATTGTAGTCCCCGTGGGTTTCCCATCACCAAGTCACCCGTGTGCCATCACCATAATCCCGTGCACTTTCCTCCCCACCCCTTCGTTTTTGACCCCATTCCCCACACCACCCCCACAAAACGTCTCTGGTATATGGCTGTTCATTATTCTTGTTATTTTCTCACCTGGTCCATTATACTCCTGCTGTGAGTGAAACCACCCGGTATTTTTCTTTCTCTTTCTGACTTATCTCGCTAAGCATGATCTTTTCCAGCTCCAAAGTTGCTGCAAAAGACATGTGTTTCTCTTTTTTGGTTGCTGAGTAATATTCCATTGTATATATGTACCACATCTTAAAAAGATAACTTTTAAAACATTACACAAAAAGGCATTTAAATAAAAAGAACAATGTCACTCAAATATGAGAAAAGTGCGTGCATATCTCTAACATCATCAAATATAGCATCAACACAAAGTTCAACAATGTAAATAACAAGTCATATCATTTAATTTAGTTACCTTATAAAACCAGAAATAAAGAAAACTTTCAATGTAAGAAAAGACAGAATAGGAAAAAATAAAGCCATAGAGGGGAAAAAAGTGTATTTCATTTACTTGTTCCTGGCTGGAGCAGGGCAATAATTGAAAAAGAGTTCTGTGCTTTTTTCTTCACAGATAAAAGAAATAACCACAATAAATGTAAATGGATTTAATTTACCTTTTGACAGGCAGATCCTTATGTTGGGTAAGGAATTAATTTAAATGTTAACTATGAGAGACATTTAATGTGTATGGATCTTAAAAAGTTTAGAAGAAAAATATATACTAGGTGTTTTCAAAACAAAATATGGTTGCTAGATGAAATACAGGATGACATGTTAAATTTTAATTTTAGATAAATATTGAATATTTTTATTATAATAAGAATGTCTTAAATACCACATCGGACAAGCATACCAAAGAGAAAAAACGTTTGTTGTCTGGAAGTCAAATTTAACTATGTGCCCTATAAATTTTATTTAGGTAACAAAATCAAGATTGTTGATCTGCATGTGTGTGTGTGTGTGTGTATAGACTTATGTTGAGAAGAAAAATTACAAAAAGTCAAGTGTAAAAATCAAAGTTACCTGTAAATCATAGCTCATTTAAAAAATTTCTGACACACAAACTCTACAGATAATCAAATGTTGAAGTGTTAGCAGTCTATCAAGGGGGCACCTAGGAACCCCAAACTATAAATTTGCAGCTTTAAGAGCATCTGGTCACGCATGCACACAAAGGCAAAGAAAGCAGATGCTTAGTGTAAAAGTTCGTTACTCATATTATTGGACATGAGAGAGAACAGAAGAAAGGATATTACTAATAATGGCTTCCCAATAAAATTCCAAAAGTACTCAACCCCTCGTGGGCAAAGCCCCCTTAAACAAGGGTCAGTCTCAAGAAGAGCCATTGAGGCCTCAAACTTGCCACAGATTTAAGGTACCTTCTGGGCAGAATCACAGGAAGTGGTTAAGCAGAACTTAGGGACAAAGGGAGACCACTGCATCAAGGTAACAACTGCCATGCTCAGTCACACACTTCTCTCTCATCCATTGTTTCTTTCAAGTGTTTTGTATCTCTCTCTTCCATGGGTCTCCTCCCATCAGTGCCAATGTGCAAGTCAGGGCCACAGAAACAAGAAAGCATGAGCCTGCCTGCCTTCCATGCTACACACTCAGGTCTGTCTCTACTTTCCAAAAGCTCCCCCCTTAAGTAAGTCCATTTGGTGCCACACTAGGACTTCTAATTCCAGGTAAATGCACCTAAGTGGGTGGGGAAAATGGCACCAGCCTTTATCTGTAACAGAAGGTGATAAGCTGTAAAAGTCAAATCATTTTTATGCATAAGAACTGGTAAAACCAATTTGGAAATCAATTTGACAAAATCTAACAAGGATGTATATGGGAGTAATAGCCTCTGAAACAGATGTTCTATTCTAACATATACATCTGAGGCTGTGCTACTCAATACAGTAGCTATTAACCACATGTGGCTATTTAAATTTAAATTTGAATTAAATGAAATGAAATTAAAAAATTTACTTGCACTAGCCCCACTCAAATGCTTAATAGTTACATGTGACTAGTGGGCAGAGCAGATATAGAACAATCCCGTCATTACATAAACTTCTAGGTGACAGTGACTCAAAAACATTTTTTGACAACAAAAAAATTCTACAAGGAGTATTTCCTTTCTTTCTGACTCCCAGACCCCACCACCACTACCTAGCAGAACTGTTTATTCCTTAACCAGCAGCTATTGCTTGATGCTGCCTGTCAAAGGTATTTCCTATCTAATTTGACTTAAACATCTTATAAACACTAGATAAATAACTTACTCATGTGCATGCATATAAATTAATGAATAAAAATATTGAATTGAAAGAAAGAAGTTGAAAGTGGCCCATCTGTAAGCATGTATTGTTTGGCCATAGTTTGCTTCTGTGTTGATTTTTTTTCAATGTGAGCTAGTGTCCAACATTAAAAAATAACAGAATCTGCTGTTTAAAAAGTTGAGTGACTTCTAAAAAGAGAAAAATCTAGAAAACGAAACCAACCACTTTTGCTAGAAAGCCTTTGCCAGTACTGAGTAGTGGGGCCATCTTTTGGGTAAGATCACAAGCCTCCCGGGGGGGCCCCAGCCCTTTACCCTTCAGTCATTTCTGTCATTCTCCTGGCCCCTGTAGGCTTTTGTGTTTATGACTCCTGGTCTCAGTCTAGAAATGGTTTTCTTTCTTTATAGCACTCAAGGTCGCTAAGCTATGTTGTTGCTGTACACATTGGCAACACCAACCAGCATTGAAATAAATTTTTGTCACTTAAACTTGAAAAGACTAAAACATCAATTGATTGAGTTGTGTTAAGATATTTTAGTATGAGCATATGAAGCATATGATTCAGTGCTTTTTTTCTGAGGTTTTATTTATATAGACATGTCTGTATTTATGCCTCTGACAACTGTTATTTTGAAGAAATAAAGTAGAGGTGAAAGTCCAGCAGTCCTCACCTGTTAGAAGCTAATATTATGTTAACAGATGCACTGAAAAAGGCTAACATTATTACTTTGTTTATACCTGAATTGGGGAGAGAGAGGGGAAGGACATGTAAATAAACATAATGTTTTCAGGAAACATAAACGTTACAACCAAGCAAGTAATTGCTCTTGGAGAAGAATACCTGACTATTCTTCACATCTGATCGGATGCCCTTATATTCAGGTATTATATGACCATTCTTCAGGAATTTGGTAAAACTATGAGATAGGTGATCTTGCCCAATGCTCTTCACATGTCAAAACATGTAAATGGATCTGTAAAGCCCCAGACACATAGTGGGAACAGAACAAATGACTTGTGCCATTGTTGTTGTTGATTGTATCCTTATTTTAATTCACTTTGCTGTATAGTTAGCTGACATGGTGCTTAAGTAAACAAGTGCTAGTGCTGGCTGGTGGAGAGTGTACAACTTTCTAAAGCATTTTCTTCCTTTTGAAAACCCTGAAGCTCATATAGCTATCATCCTGATTCCTTGCTATACTCTGAATGTGGGTCAATAGCTCTTTGACTGCTGAAGTCTCCATGCTGTACTTTATTTTACCATCTTCAACTTCCCAACTAATAAACGTCATCGGATGTTCCCAAATAAGAGTAAGATAAAGTGCTTGTCTTTTGGCATTTCTGAAAGAAAATTTATATGCAGAACCTTGAGATGTAAGAATACTGCTTAGTTGACCTTCATTATTATTATCTCAAGACCTGAGCTGTAACAACTCTGAAAGGAAAGGAATATTTATATTGTCCATAGGCAAACCATCAGACTCCATTTATTCTAAAATGTATGGGAGCACTGAATTATTTGCTATTGATTGCACTGATAGTAAATGTAATAACTGGCTAAAAAAGCAGAAAATAGAAACCAACTCTTTAAATTGGCAATCAGTTGGAAATGATATAAATCCAGGCAAAATATTTTTCTATGTAAAATCGATTATGCTATGTCATATACACTGATAATTCATCTAGGTACTTCACATATACTAAATAATAGCATCCTACAGTATATGACAATTATAAAATAAGATTTGACTTGCTTTTGAATGGTAAAAAAAAAAAATCCCTTTTCATAGTATAAGTATTGTGACAAAACCCTTGGGTATCAGTAAGTCAAAACTATCAAGTGAATAAAAGACACACAGCCTATATTTTCCCATGGAGTGAATGGTGCCAGACATAAATATTGCAGCACTGAACATAAAACACCCTATGCAGAAATATAGACCTTGTTTGTTTGATTCCCCTAATGCTTTAAAAAAGCTTACATCAAGGGTACTATAAGTACTATATTTAAGAAACTAATTCAATGTAAGGGGTTCTATACTGCCTATAAATTTTTCTATTGAATTACTGCCTATTTTCAATTCAAGGCAATGTATTGTTCTATGCCAACAAATCTTGTTAGGTACTTAATAATAGCAATAATATATAAGGGGTGACTACAGTGCTTGTTGAAAAATTACTCATTATTAGTAATTACTGGCAACTTCTTCTCATTGGATTTCAGACATTACATTCCAAGGACTATGATTACCTTTTAAACTAATATTATGGAATGCCTACTGTGGGTATGGTCATACTTAGGAGATTTTCTGTGTACTTTATTTAATCCTTTTACCCCTCCTGCCAGGTAGGCTTTTTAGGGAGGAATCCTTATCCTCTCTCTTTATATTGCCATAGAAGGGGGCTTTCAAATTCTTTACCAGCTTGGGGAAATTCTGAAGAGAACATTTCTGGCCCTATTCTCTCGACTCCATATGTGTTCTTCCCCAACGGAGGAAGAATGGGCAATGTAACGGTGAGAGCTTAACCACACAACCCACACATTTGTATGTCTCAGAAATGGGAAGAGAGTTCTCTGTTATCTTTAACTGCTTATTTGAATGAGTGAGAAAGACTGGATTCTTCGTCATCAACTTTTGCCCTTGAAGTAACAGACCTAGAGCAAACTTAAATCCTCTGTACTGTCTTGGGCTCCAAATGCCTCCCCTCTGGGCAATAATTATTGAGTGTCACTGCCCATTATAGGGAAGCAGATTCATTCATCTGCAGAAACAAAATGCGTTCTTTGAGGCTGTTTGCAGACCCTTTTCTTCCCTATGGTTTGCTGTTGAAGTCTTGATTTATGGGAAGGTGTGAAAAGGTAAGAACCCTCAGTTATCACTAGTAACATAAATATAAAGCTAATACTAATCATCTAAACATAGGTCAACAAGACATTGATATTAGTGATATGGGATGTTCTCGTCTATCTGTCCCACAAAACCTTTGTATTTGGGAACACTAGATATCTCTGAATAAGTTGAGACTTTGATTGCTACTTAACTCCCATTAAACTTTGAAGGAGATGAGGGGTATATAACTGGGAACCCCAAATCCAAAGCAATAACTGTCTTTATTTTTACTGTGGGATGACTGAGGTAATATGTAGCCTCAGTTGACCCCATAAACAGGCTGAGATTTAGAGTACAGATTGTTAAGAGTGGATGGTGCAAGATGACACACTGGGTGTGTAAAGAAAACATTACAATTTGTATTTCCTTTTTAGTAAAAATAATGAACATATTAAACTTTACTAATATTTAACATAGGTTTCAAAATGTTATCTGTGTTAGGTCACTTATCATAGACAAAATACAAGGATTTTTTGTGTGCTGAAAGGTTTATAGCCTTCCATTCATTCTCCCATTTACTTGTAGTCTATTGTAAAGCACTATGTTGATATGTGTCTCATTAAGCAGATTTAAAGGTTATAGTATCTGGTTCTAAGTAAGTGAATATTAGCACACTAGATAAGTGACCTATCTATATAAAATTCTGTAGAAAGGTCTTATTGGTCATATTTAAAGGGGAGGAACTAAAATTACTAAGACCCCAAAAATAGTTGAACTGAAATTTAGGAAATAATATGAAGAGTATTTTATATAAAGATTTTATCTGCTATATTTAATTAATAAGCTTTATCTTGCCTTGAGATGTCAACTATTGATATTATTTAAAAAAAAAAACTAGCAAAGCATCTACATGGTGAGGCAAGTCTCCTTCATGTTGTGATTGTTGAAGTTCATCCCAGTACTATATAAAACTTAGGTGATAATAAATGTTTAGAAACTTTTGAGGAGCTTAATTTAATATTAGTATAGTGCTATGTGTTTTATGCATACAAATAATAGACATCTGTTTTTTACTCTTCAATTTGTTATTATGGTGGCGAACATTCAAATAGTCACAGACTTCTGGATTGGGGATTAATGTAAACCTATAGGGAAATGTCAAGTGATATACTAGAAAATAAAGAGTTGGATAACATTACAATAGTGGCTTAGATTTGCAAATGTATAAGTAGACTAACTCTGACAGGCAGCTATTTAAGACACTGGGCTAAACCAGTTGATTGAAACATGGTTTTAATATTAACTTAATATTAAAAAATATAAGTTTAAATATTTATTTAAGTTTTAAAAGTTACATTTCAAGTGCTACTTTTAGGCCGTATAAACCTCCATGCTTCACCTGGAGGATGGGTAAGCAGTGAGGTAAGAGAAGAAACAGCTTAAAGCTGTTATCAAGACAGGCTGTATTGCATGTCCCAGAAAAAGCAATGCGGTCTTTGGCAGCAGGGACAGAGAACTTTTTTATCTAGAATACAGAGCAATCCAGTCAGACTCCTAGGATGTGGTCTGAGGTGAGACAATTGTTTTTAAATAGACCAGAAACACATAAAAGAATAACCAAATGAGAGGCAAAGGGACTCGGTCTTAAAATTAAAGACATTAATTTCAAAAATCCTCAGACATTTCTTGAGCAAGCAATGGCTACATAAAAGGAAAATGACTCTCCTGCCTGACTAAGGCCTCCTGAGGCGTTTTTCACTTCACTCAACTGCCTTCTTCCTCCAGGAGGTGCCATTCAACTCAGCACAATGATTGTTCCCCCAGTTGCCTGGAGCCGGGGTTGAATCTGCCCTCTGAATGGTCCTCACACTTCATAAGCTGGACTGGATCAGCCTGTGAGCATTCACCTCTCTACCTCAGAACTTCAGAAAACAAAGTTGGAAGTTGGAATCTGACTCTTCAAGTCACCATTACAGCAACTTGAAGATAAGAGTTAGTGCTAAATGTGGAAATCCTTGACCTTTGGCAAAGGTGGTGTGAGGAATCATGGCAAATAAATTCCCCTCTTACCCTTTTGTGAAAGATTCTCACCCCCCACATACTTTAAGCAAAAACATTATTGAACTTTCTGCGGGAGTTTTTCTGGCTTACTGTCAAGACATGTGGCTTCTCCACTACCCAGAAACAGTACCTCTGCTTTTACCCTTTACTCAGTGGCCCTAGGTAAATATAACTAGTTGTCAGAATGTTAACAAGTGATAGGATGATGATAAAAATACTGAGATATTTGGAAATCTTTGCAGTAAATACAAATAATAGATTTACCTATTGCAGCACTTCTTAAGTGAGGGCTAGACCATACAGTATTTTCATATATGTAAGAAATCATTTTTTCAGGAGGAATGTGTGATGTCAGTGTAGAACAGTGAATTTGAGCAGCATTTTCTAATTGCAAAGTGAGGAGCTGTTGTTCAGCTCAATTTGAAGAACAGTTGTTTTTTTGTCAGAATAGTTCAAAGGCAGAATAAAAGAACTCTAGGAGGTTGTTAATGCCCTGTTGCTGAGAACAAGTAGATCTTGGGACTATCAATATAGTAAGGAGAAGGGGGTTCAGTTCATCAGACAGCCTCTCATGCCCACTCTGATGGTGACATTTACTGCTTCACTTTGATATCTAACATTATTTTTCAAGAAAAGAAAATTTTACCTGATTTAGCTAATAATTCAAAACTAGTAAATTCACCAAGCATTTGATAAATGGCCTACATGGATTTGGCTGGTAACCAGTGCTTTACACTTCACACCCAGAAATACTGAGTTACTTATAGCTAAGGGCCGTGATCATTCCATCCTCTCACCAACAGTTGCTCCTTCACAGGCCCTGTCTCTTCCTCGTGTAATACTTCATCTGTATCAGTATGGTTAGGATATCATCATTTATATTTCAAGCACCAATGCAAAAATATATTCTTAACTTCCTGAGCCAGAGTCAACAACCTTCTCTTATGCTCCTATAGCATTTTTTTTGTCAGGCAGGGTCTTGGCAGGAAACATTACATATGGTTCAAATAAAGAAACCATTACAAAGGAATGAGCAAAGGATGCTAATGCAGTCAAAGACCAGAAATGATGAAAAGTCATTATGAACTTTAAAGAGGCAAGAGGAGAAAGAATCTTTACCAGGGCCAGTGAAAGCTGGAGCTGTAGAGAAGAGCTTCTGTTTTGGTGGAATTTAGTTACTGCCAGAGACATGCCTTTAGCAGTCTTTCACTGGTTGAACAAGAGATGAATTTCTCAGGGGTCTGCCTGCCCTCTGTTGTACAAAGAGAAGGATGTGAATCAAAGAGGAGACGAATGGAAAATAAGTTTCGTATTGACATTTTCCCATAACTTATTGTGCAAGATTTACTTTATTTATATGCCTTCTTCCTTCATGTTGAACAAAAAAGTGTCTTTTTATCTTTATATCTTTAATACACAATAGCGTAGCAGGAAATGTATGTTAGCAGGAAGGGAGATGGTAAGCAAAGAAAGAGGAAGAATTGAAACAGGAAGAAAAAAAAGGTAAAGGGGAGGGAGGAAGTAAGAAGAAAAAGGAGGGAAGGAGGAGTGATTTGTACTGTACAGAAGGAAAGAGTAATTTGCATTATATGGCAAGCATGTTTATATAAAGTTACAGTGCAATATTAGCAAGACTTGTAAGAGGCAGTAAGAATTTAAAGATGTAAACTGGAGTGAGAAACAAATACGAGCACCAAACAGTACTCTTTGCACAGTGTGCACCCGAATTAGCAGCTTCCTTTTATCTCAGCACAACCGTGGATTCTATTTTCACGTTAGTTTTAAACTTCCTCTCATAACCCTCTTTCTCACAAAGTCATTGTTTTGGAGATGCCACAACCTCATTACCTTATTCCAATAAATTAGAAATATGTTCAAAATAAACTGGGTTTTTTGTTTTTTGTTTTTAACCTGACACTTTATGTACTTACATTTACTGGAACCTGATATTTTGATACTTTATGTTCCAGTCTTATTATCCTATTGGGCTGATTTGGATATTTGAAGGATTGGCAAGTTTTCACTTTCTGCCTCTTAATCAAATTTTCCCACTATGCTGGTGACCACCTACTATTTTAAAAGATTTTAGTTATATATATGTATATATATATATGTATGTATATATATATACACACACACATATATATACATATATATATATTTATTTATTTAACCAGGCACCTACAAAAATAATGAGATTTCTTAATGTAGCTGTATGGTAATGGTGAAATATTAAATGTTTCTGAAAGACTTTCAATATTCAATACAAATTTTGAAAATCGACACAGTGGTTTTGAAAATGTCTTTAGAGTACTTGGGAACTATCCTTAAGATACATGAGAAGGAGTATTTGAAAGAGAGGGAGGGGTGGCATATACAGGATGGGAGGTAACTGAAAGTATTTGTTTATTTAGTATTTTTCCTCAAATAGTGAAGTATTGACTCTTGAAGAATTAAAAGATTCTTGCCAAAAATGACTACCAGAAAGTAGGAACAAACTTGTAAATTCCATTCATATAATCAATAATTCTGAAAAGTGTTTTCCACAATAATTTAAGACCACGTTGCCACATATATTGAAACATACTCTCTACTTATTATGTGTGTTTGGGAGGATGTATTTCCTAGAACACAAAACATTTTAAGGAGAAAATAGTTATTCCCGTATTGGATATTCAATGACTTAGACAACTTCTAAAATAACCACATCCTTGCTGTAAAAGTTTATAAACAGAATCCACAAGCTCTTATCCAAGTAACTGGGGACATTCCAGGAGAAATTAGTGTCATTTCATGTAAATACAGCAATTTTTCTACTTTTCAGAAAATAAAAGTTCATTTACTCCCCAAGATGAGTAATATCTTGAGGTATCTTGAGGTACAAATCAAGCAATGACCCTTAAAATTATTGTGTGGGATTATTATTATTGAAATAATATAATTCCTTCTTTTGGTAAAAACAAACTTCAATTTAAATAATAATTATTTAGTGATTTATGTATCGATATTAGCATCTGACTGTGATGGGGTAACAAAGACAAGATTTATCATAGTGACTCATTCAGCCAAAAATACAAAGCAAATATAGAAGACAAAAATTTTAAGCACTGGATACAGGCAAAGAGAAATTATTCCCAGATGAAAAACAAATAAAATGAAGTCTATAATTGTCCCAGCTGATTACCTTGAGAGAACTTCCAGTCACAGTGCAGGGAAGGGAAACCCAAGTGGAGTCCTATGCAACCATGAGCTTAAATGACAAAACTGAGCCTCAAGAGAGAACAGGACAGCTGGAGATTCCAGGATAGGGTGATGCAGATGAGAAACTAGAAGAACAAGAACTCCAGAAAACTAAAAGACATTTCCTTGAATATATTCAGCTGAGTACTGACCCACTGATGCATTTGTACTTGGGGAAAGGAGCACTAGAAAGTACTAGATAGAATAGTACAAATAGCTTGCAAAGACTTCACACAGGTGTACATATTCTCAATAGTTAGACTAGAAAACTCTCATAACTTGTATATTATTGAGTAAAATACTGAGTCTGATATCAGCATTAGGGAATAATTGACTCTAGGGAAAAACAAAACAAAACAAAAACCTGCTTTGTTCCATCTAATGAATGTTAAAAACAAGATCCAGAGTAATCATCCTGTTTCCAAGTAATGTCACTCGTTCCAGAATAAAACTCAAGGATACTTATAATATTAAATAATTATCCACAAAATCCAATAAAAGATTACCAGGCATGCAAAGAAGGAGAAATATATAGCCCATAATTAGAAAATGCAAGCCAAGTTGACCTGGAACCAACACATATTAGAACTGGCAGACATACACTTTAAAACTTATAAAATATTTCAAATTTAAAAACCTAGAGGTAAGATAAAACATTTTAACTAGAGACATGAAAGCTATGAAAAGGACCCAAATTATCATTCTATAGATTAAAATGTATGAGAAAGAAAGAATATACTGGAAGGAAGAACAGCAGGTTAAATAGATGAGGGAAGATTAGTGATCTTGAAGACAGCAATGTAAACTACTCAAAATAAAACACACAGAATAAAAATTTAATATAGAACCAAAGAGCTTTGGGTAAATTCCAGATGACCTAAATATATGCAAAACATTCTTTATTGTGGAATACCTGGGGGCTGGGGAAAAGTTCAGGAAATAATGCTCCAATTTTGAAATTTAGTGAAAATTCTAAATCCAGAGATCTAAGAAGTTCACCAAACTCTACACATAAGAAATAAAGGCTACGTCATAGCTAAACATAATCGAATTGCTTAAAATCACCAATGAAAAGTCTTAAATGTGTCAAGGGAAAAGAAAAAGATAACAACAGATTTCTCATTGAAAACAAGTAATATATGCATTTATATTTATAAAATAGACTCGTAAAAAAGATTCAATGTAAAGTTAATGTATTTTAAATGCAATAGTACTTACACGATCTCATATGAATACAGAAAGATTTACATGCACCATAGAAATGTTGTCACCAAAGGAAACAACTGTATTCATAATGATCCCCTATGATGTGCTAATCTGATAAAGGTGTGTATCTCAGAGAATAAGATGGAAAGTAATTGTTTTGACCAGGAATCCTTTACTATGAAGGATGCTTTCAATTAGCATGACACATTGTTGTTGGGGTAGACATGCATGTGTAAGTGCACTGCTAAAATATCCATAGCACCATTTTCTGCCATAGAAAGGAAGTTTTAAAAATATACATGAAAGTGACAGTATTGATCTCAGTTTCCTTCATTAGAAGGGAAGTATTCACATACTCCAGTGATATCTTATTGGGGAAGTACTGTCAATGTCACCTCTCAGAATCTATCTAGAATTGGATCTATCTATGGTAGTAACAGATGACTTCAACCTTTTCCCACCCACAAACCCAGCTCTACCAAGAAAATTCTTGCCACTCAATGGTCATTTCAGTTCCATTCTCAGACACTTGGTTGCTTTCCTCTTTATTCCCTAAACTGTTGTATCTGTTGTAAAAACTTTGAAAGTTTGCCAGTTTATAGCATAATCAAGTTAGGAAACACTGCTTTCAACAGTGTTTTTTAAATATGGATTTTCTTAACTGTCTTTTTGATGGGAACTGGATGGCTGCCAACACAAGATGGAGTTTACTAATGAGACTAAAGTACCGGCACTTAGTGCTCTTGATGGAAGGGTTCTACTTTTCAGGCCCTCTATGGTCTAGTACAAAAGGAGAATCGATTTTCAGTGGAGGGGTGTAAAGATTCAGTCATTACACAAATGTACTGAGTGACAACTTGTGCCTTGTTCTGAGCTCAACACAGTGAGCAAGACAAATAGCAAAGGATTATTGAAGTGAAATCCCAGTGGGGAAATATAGCAACAAGTAAATGTGTGTGTGCTAAAAATCTGTGTCATGGGAAACTCTGAAAGGAGTTGGAGTCAGAGGAGGGCTAAATGTTCCCCTTTGCCCTACTCTAATATTTAAATTTTAGGGCCATGGAGTACTGTGTAATTTTAAGAGTGTAATTTTAAACTACTAATATAGTTTCCCGTTTGCTCTGCTTCTGTTATTCCACTATCTTGTGTTTGTTACTTTATTACTATCTTCTGTTATTCCACTATCTTGTGGCTGTTAATTGAAAATTATTTTTTGTCAGGGGATATTTTTGAAGCCACATAAGAAGGAAATCTATGTGTTTATGTCCATATAGAAGGTCTGTATAGATATTCTCTTGCCTCTGTTAGTGTGTGTGCTCAGCTGAAGAGATGCAACTATCTTATGTCACAGAGGTGATAGTTTTAGTGGAAGTAAAATGGTGCTTACACTTACAGAGTAATGATGGGGAAGGTTGTGGTTCTTTAATATTATTTACTGTGTTTTAAGGAGGCTCTCTTTCAATTGAATGATAGGGAACACCAATGATTCTATGCATCTCAATATTTCTGTTTAGAATTGGGTCTCTCAAACTTAGAAAGACTGGCTGGGTGCCCAGCTGACAGGTGGAGCCCACCATGTTCCCGCGACAGCCTTACCCTGAGCCTGGCCTGTCACCTGACAGGTGGAATCTACTAATGAATATGGAATATTTTCAGCAAAAAAAAAAAACACACTTTTTTTAGGTAGGCGGTGAACCTTACCAGCTTCAGGTGTGGCTAGAAAAGGCCATGAAAGAAGCCATTTCTAAAGATATCCATGGAAAGCAAACCCATCAGGACAAACATCACTTTCCATCTAATAAACACAGAACCGTCACTGCACTTGTACTTCATACTCCAGATTGTTATTCTCCAGAATGAGATATAACCTTTCCTGGAGAGGAGCAATATGAAAGAGTGACAGTGACAGCTGACAGGTGAGGTGGATCCTTTTGCAGTGCAAGCAACTTTCTGATCTTGGGCCAGCAAGTCTCACCTGTCAGCAACTGTTGACAGCACAAGGCTTTCTGCCAAGAGCAGTGACTCTGTGACTCTGACATGGCAGATGGGAGTCAAATGTAATAGCTGACATGTGAGGTGGGCAACCAGGGGTGACGTCTCCTACATTTCCTTAGGCCAGAGTTCATAAAAAAGGTGTGTGCTTAGCTCGACTAGCCCACTGAATAGGTCAGCTTCTAACAGAAAGGCAGAGATTGAAGATGTCCAGTAATAATCAGGACTTAGTGCCTATTACATAGCTGGAATTTACAAATATTTTCTCTGTCCTCTGAACAACCCTCTAAGGTGAGGACCACCTTGTGCAGGTGAAGAACTGAAGTCAGCCCTCCCTGGTGGCGCAGCGGGTTAAAGCACTGCACTGAAAAGCTAAAGCCACTTCCGCATGAGTTTGATTCCCGCTTGCCCCGGAGATGACCACATGGCGTGGCAGACCTCTCCTGACCCACCCGCTGCTCCCCTCAGCAGTGTACTTCGTCGATCTGCCTGTTCTGCTCCCCACTCTGTCCCTGGTGAATCCTCTCACCCTCTGCATCTCTGGCCTATACCCTAGCTCTATATGAATAAATAAATAAATCTTAAAAAAAAAAAAAAGAACTGAAGTCAATGGATGAGCATCCTGCATCTTGGACGGAGGCAGGGTTTAGACAGGCCTGTGTCACTCTCATAGTTCCGCTGTTGCTTTCCCGCAAGGTCCAGTTTCTACAGTTCATTCAGTCATTTCTATTTGAATTTTAGTGAAATGGAGGGACTAAAACTAATAATAGGGGGAAAAAAACTATTAATTGAAAAATAAAGCAGTCGGGAGAAATAGAGTCTCACTTCTGTTGTGTACAATAATTTGTTATAAATTGAAATAATTTTTTCAAAACTTGATTTCAGGCATCTGGCAGAACTTTTCAAAGTACAAACTTAAATACAAATAAGAATAAGTTGAGGTCAATCTTTAAAAGGGAGAGATATAATTCATTGGTATTAGGAATATAATTAGAAAAAGAAAAATTGAAGAATCACTTAAAAAAACAGTAATTTTTCATATTTAGAGATTAACACAATTTATTTTAGGAAGAGAATTGCTCTTTTGTGTAGAAAACTTATAGTAACTAAACCAAGAGAGGATCAGTTGTATGTATGGGATGAGGAAGTTAAGAAAAAGCAGAAAACCAGATTGTGTGATTAAAAAGGATAAAGGTAGCTGCCTTTGGGAGTGGAGGGGACCATGGGAGGAGAAAGAACTGAGGAATGGGGCGGGATTTGGAAGAAGCCAGCAGAAAATAATGTCTGCTACCTAAACACAGAGTCTGGGCACTCAGCACGTGCATGTTCTTTGGAAGCAATGCCAGTGGATACTGATTTTTCAGTTGTTCCTCTAGGAAGCATCATCATTTTTATTATGGGCCCTGGTTTTTGTCAGTCTTCTTAGCACATAGCCACTTCATTACTGCTGCTATTGGCTCAGAGAATAAAGGAGAGGAATGGTCCAGATGCTCAGAAAAGCAAGCGAAGGGAGGGCCAGCACTACCCACTCTAAGACTTAGATGCAGACTCTGCCTCCATGCAGGGAAGGACTGGGCTCCTTTGTGAGTTTCAGGAAATGGCCTGCAGCTGAAATGCCTCTCCTCTTGGGTGGAACAGAGAGTGTTGGATTTGAGCTAAGTGAGCTTGGGGGCAGCCAGCTATCTTGCCTAGACATCTGTGTAAATTACTCACTTGGTGATCTCACCCCCTTCATGGTCTTGAACACTGCTGTGTGCTGTTGCTATTGAAACTAATGACTAGCTCCAAGTTCTCCCCTCCCACTAGAATTTCCTCTTGCATATCTAACAGGCATCTCAAACTTAACACATCCAGTACCAACTTCTTGATCACTGATTCCTCCCACCTGTCTCTTCCCGAATCTTCCCTATTTCAGTGAATGCATTGCCATTCCTCCTCAGAAAGACCAAGGAAACCATACCACCACCCTTGATGTCCCTCAAATAAGGACGCCACCTCTTCACTACATCTAAAATCTGACTACTCCTCATCTTCACTAGCAATGTCCAGCCACTAAACTGCCACATTAGCCACTGACAGGGTCTTCTGTCCTCCCTCTTGCCCCTCCCTGACTCCACCTTGTGCTTCCCATCTTTTGTTTACATTGACATAAGAGTGAGTCTTTTACCACCTAAGTTAGAGCCTTCTGCCTTTGCGCATCATCCTTCAATAAGCTCTTGAGGAGGTGTGGCTGGCGCTCATCTCAAGCATTTTGCATCTCAGCACTGGTGCACAGCATACATGGAGTGTTTAATAATGCCTGTTTGTACACTTACTAGAGAAATAAAATATTTTTCTACCCAAATAGGAAGGCGGTAGGAATTGGGGAGGTGTGTACTACTAAGGAAGGTGCTATGTACTCTTCAGCAGCTTTCTTTTCAAGGCTAATTTCACAGCAAACACGGGATTATGTTTTAACAGTTTCTGAGAAATGATAGCAAATGGCAGGAAATCTGTACATTAGCAACATAGACAACTTCATGGCTCAGGAAATGAGAAAATGCAAAATTGTGATAGCATAAATAGGGGGTTTTCTGTATATATAGCTTCCTCTTAGCCCAATCTTGTGTGTATTGAATATTCATTGGGGTATGTTAGAACAGCGAACAATATTTCATGAGCTTGGCAAAGGGATAAATTACTGAACCGCTTACATTTTTGCTACTAAGAAAACCCCACAAGATGGGCCCAAAGTGGGTATCAGCATATACCAGTCAAAGGTGATTGGAAACTAAATTTATTTCACTGCCCTTATCAGTTCAGTCATCTTCTCTACTTGCCAAATCTTTCTATTATATACTCCATGGTTGTCAACATCAATTTTTAATGTTTGGTCTTTTAGCTCATCTAATAAATACATTTCTCCTTTGATAATTTATTTTTTAGCTATTTTCTCTTTAAAAGTTTTACACTGATATTCCTAGTTATTTTAGACTATTGGGGGAAAGGACCACCTTGTTTTATTCCTATATTTTCCCCAATCTGTATACCCACGGCCATTTATTCTTCCTTTTGAATTGAGACTTGAGGGACTTTTCTTGCTATCCTTAATCTAATGGACTTTATTTGTTATATTTAAAAAAGCCATAGTATAACAGCTATTTCTCTCCATTAACTATTTGTTGAAGGTTTGTAAATGTGCTTTGTGGTAGCAACTCTCATGAAAACAGTAAAATAAAGTATCTCACCAGAGTGAGCACATAACAAACTTCCTTCGAATGAACAACATGACTGTGACAGTGAGTGAGTGTGTGATTTAGTAGCAGTTAGGCTTGACATGCTTGCTTTTAGGCAGATGTGAAATTTGAATGCAATTTGAATATGATATTTTAAGTAGCCAATAATTTTAATATTATAATGCATTTCAGAATGGTTTATGATGTGGACCATAATCCTGTCACAAAACATATGATCATCACCTAATATAGTGTTTGAAATCTTGCCAGCCAAAATAATCAATAAGAAGTACTTTTTATCCTAATTAAAATCTAACTTTGTTTCATAACCATTTTATCATTATGGCCTTTTAAAAATTGTTAACAAATTTAATCTATTATCTAAAAATATTGTCCTGTATTTCTTAGATGAATAAAATGCAGGAGAGCAGTAATTTAACTTACCTATAAAGAGTTTTTTTTTTTTAATTTATTCACACTTAACTAGATAGTGAATTGTCATGGTTAACTTATGGTCAACTTAGTTTGCTTAGAATTTTCTTTTTCTTTCTCCTCTGTCTGCCCTCACATCTGACTTTAAAACTTCTTTCCAAAAGACTTTCACTTATGTCTCTCCATCATTTTCCCTTTATTTCACATCATGTTCATTCCCTCTAATTAACAGCTAATGATTCTTCTTCCACTAGTCAGTATCACAGTATCATTATTCTACTTTTGCTTCTTTTTAGCTACAACTATGAGCAATCCAGTGCTTTGAAAGATACACTGTGGAATGCGTATGTCCTCCTGATAGTGAGTAATTCTTTACTTCTGCATACATTCCCAGGACCAACTATGTTATTTGCAAAACCTAATTCAAATTGAAAATGTTCAGAATCTTGTTTTTAAAAAATGGCCAAGAATTTCAAGAGAATAACAGCAGAGCACCAAACCAATTGTGAAATTTTCTAAGCATGGGGACCTATGTGACTGTCCAGGCAACATTCTCTTGAGAGCAGCCCCTCCTACCTTGCCATGTGACTCCATAGTCACTTCCTCTGGAAGTGTCCATAGTCTACCTCCATCTATTGTTGTTAGCTACTATATTTCAATGTCCACGCCCCCCCATTCATACATTGAAATACTAATGCCCCAAGATGCTGGTATTAATAAGTATACCCTTTGGGAAATGTTTAGGTCAAGAATGGTATTAGTTCCCTACAACTAGTAAAAGGCCTGAGAAAGCTCTTTTGTCTTTTCCTCCTGTGAGGTTATTGAGCAAAGATGGTCATCTGTGAGGTAGTGAGTTCTGACCAGACATCAAATCTGATGAGCCATTATGTTGCACTATTCAAACTCCAAAACTGTGAGAAATGAATGATTGTTATTTATAAACCACCAATTTATGGTATTTTTGTTATAGCAGCCCATGTCTGTTACTGTCTGGTTATATTCTGATACCATGTCAGCAAGGATATTGAAAATCAAGTGAAAAGGGAATACATAATAACTTAGAAAAAGTAGTGATAGCAAAGATGAGAGACTATGGACCAGCTCTAGGACTGATACTTGCTCTGAATTTTGAACCAGGGAGGGAAGCAGGCAGTCTAAAAAATGTCAGATCCTTTTTATACTTTCTCTAGTATGTGAATTTCTCAAACAAGAGAGACTTCCATTGTTTTCTACTTTTTAAGTGAGATTTTCATATTTCAGCTGCCTCATATTTATATTAAATTTTCTTGACTCTTGCTTTTGGGTGTCCATGGCTTAATTTTGAATAATAGTATTAATCATAAAAAAAATTGCAAATTTATAGTGTTCTTAGGGGGATTTTATAGAGACCATATGAGAAGTGAATATAAACTCTTATATTCTCCATCAATAAAAAATAGTGATAAATTTAAAGTGTTGCTTTAAACAAAATAGCAAATAACATTACTGTTTGCTGTGATTATGAAAAATAAGGTAGGAACCTGTAAGGAACAGAGATATTTTGTATTATCCAATTATAGTGATGGACAATGGGAAGACTTAGGTACAAAGCATAGACATCACAGTCAAGGACAGCAGGGATAATAACTAGGGCTGTGAATTTGATCATAGACAGGGACTACTATGAGAAATGCATTGAAACTTTATCAAGTTTAGAGAAGGGTCATAACGACCAAAGAAGGTGGACAAAGTGAATAAAGGAGGGTTTCTCCATGATTAGAAGGAGATGAAGTGAAAGAATGTAATTATAATCAGGGGAAACTAAATAGCACATTCATTTTGTAGTATATAGGGAAATAATGATGGCTCTCAATGAAGGTGGGAAATTCAAGCATGGCAGAAGGCAGTGAATGTTTTATCTGAATAGAATTAGAATCACCGGAATGCTCCTGTTCAAGAAATGAACAGACAAGAAAATCAGGAGGGGAAAAAACATAACCTGAAAGTACCAAGGTACTTTCTAGGCTGTAACAAGGAAATAATTTTACTTTGAAGGGTAAATTTAGAATATATTCTTTACTCAAATAGTACACTACCTAATGAAGTGTGTGTGTGTGTGTAGCATTTAATACAAAAATATATGGGTTAAGTTGATAATAAATAAATTCAAGTTGAAGATAAATTTATTTATCTATTTATTATTATATGTCTTGTTTAATTAGGTGGAATATTTTTACTTGTATAAATTTAGGAAAAGAAAAAGGGGAAAGATGATATTTGTTATTTCTCCAACTAGATGTACACTTGTTTATGTAATCTGGAATAATTTTGATCTTATCAGTAGTGAATTTTATTAATAAATTTTTTTAAAGATTTATTTATTTGTGCATACAGAACTGGGGTACAGGCCAGAGGTTCAGGGGCGGTGAGAGGCTTCACCAGAGACAGAGTGGGGAACAGAACAGGCAGATCGATGAAGTACACTGCTGAGGGGAGCAGCAGGCGGGTCAGGAGAGGTCTGCCACACCATATGGTCACCTCCTGGGCATGCGGGAATAGAACTCATGCGGAAGCGGCTTTAGGTTCTCAGTGCTGTGCTTTAACCCACTGCACCACCAGGGAGGGCCGATAAATTTTATCTTTAGCTAAAATTTTATGTTTTATCATCAAATCTTTCAAAAACTTATTAAAATGTAATAATGAATTTAAAAACTGTCATTTATTATTTTATAGCTAAATTACTTGCATTTATAAATCCTATTTTTAATGCATCTCCTGATTGCATCAATAACTTATTTCAGTATTTACTTTCAGAAAAAAAAAATTCACAGTAACTTTGTGAACCATAATTATTTTAGAAAAGCTCCCATGGCTGGATGGCTGGGTATAAAATTCTTCAGTTACATTGTCCTTAAGTATGCTGAAGAAATAGTTCCATTTCTCTTCTGATACTAAGTGACCAGAGAAGCTGAAATCTGCATGATTGTCATTCATTTATATCTGGTCTACTTCTTTGATGCGTGCTGGCATCTTTATTCTTAAAATGTATTTTTCAAAGCTTGTATCTTGATGTTTACATATTTATATTATTTTTATAAATTATGAAACTCTTATTCTAGATGTATAATGCTTTGGGTGGGAAATTAGTTTATTTGACATGTTATTTCATCTGTTATCAGGGCCAGAGACTTAAATCAAAGTCAATATTCTGCTACATCAGTTTTTAATTCAATAAAGTTATTTAGCACCAATTTGGTAGGAGTTACAGTGGTAGGTGAGGAAAATAGGAAAAGAATAAAACATGTTTCCTGTCCTCAGGACATTTAAAAATATTCTTATGTATGATAATAATCACGGAGGATAGTCTATGAACTTATATAATTTGACTTGTCTCTGAAGAAGAGAAATTCTATTCAATTGACATTCTCATGCTTGCGTGAATAAAAATCTCATCAATAGTCCTGTTGTATGCTTAACAAATAACAAAATATATACATAAATCTATTGTGTAGCAGTTTATAAATATAGCCATATAAACAGATGCTTTACAATAATAGCTTCTGTGTTTATTGAAAGGCACATGCTGTGCTAAACCCCTTTTAAGATCATCTGACTTAATCTTCACAGTAACCCCATGCATCATATTTTATCTTTTTTACAGTAGAGGAAATGAAACTGACTTGAGTTCCAGGACCAGTCAATACTTAGCACAGATTAGACACTCATTCAAAATTTTCTGAGAAAAGAAACTGGACAATGTGAACATAAACCTTGTCTGAACTGCTATACTAAACTGCTCATCAAAAGGATTCAAACAAAAATAACAACACAGATTAAAAACAAAAGAGTATTGGATAATGTTCAAAGATAAGAAGATTGGAATTAAAGTATCATAAATTGTGATTCTATTATTAAGATCAATTTTCTGCCTTTTTTCTTTTAAGTAGAGTTTAACCTTAATTAGACATTTTAGCATGTAAAGTTTGATAAAACTTGACTCAGATAATAAAGTCTCAATTATGAAGTTATCTAAGATTTTGAGACTTTGTAACCAATAATGAAATTAATTAGAGCTAGATGAGAGATTTAAATCATAATTAGGTATGTAAATTTACATCTGAACAGAAATGAAATTTTAAGTATTAAAAAAATTAGTTTGAGGGGCCCTCCCTGGTGTCGCAGTGCACTGCACTGAGAAGCTAAAGCCACTTCCGCATGAGTTCAATCCCCGCCTGCCCCGGAGGTGACCCACATGGCGTGGCAGACCTCTCCTGACCCGCCCGCTGCTCCCCTCAGCAGTGTACTTC
>NW_004567110.1:31576532-31619626 GCF_000260355.1 Condylura cristata
GTTCTGCTCCCCACTCTGTCTCTGGTGAAGCCTCTCACCGCCCCTGAGCCTCTGGCCTGTACCCCAGTTCTGTATGCACAAATAAATAAATAAATCTTTAAAAAAAAATGCCTTTGATAGAAATAAAACGATGCATTTTAAAAAAAAATTAGTTTGAAAGATTTTGCAGTATTTAAGTTGATATACTCTTGCTTAATATATCCAAAGAATAAAATGATAGCAGAAAAAAAAAAAAGACTTGAGAAAACAGTACACATTATGCATCAAACATTGTGAGAGGTGAGAACTTTACAAACCCCCCACAACACAAGACAACACTTCTTATGAAACAAATTTATTATATATATATATGTATATATATGTATATATATAATTATTTCACTTTTGGAATATCATTCAAGTGCATTTATCTTTAGTATATTTAGCTGTAAATATAATTTCTATAATAAATATGAAAATGTATTTGTGCTAATGAATATAATAAATACATATGGAAAGTTTCAATGTAGAAGATAAAAGTTCATCAATGTCACTCATTATTATATGTAATTATCCCTCTCATTCCTATAATAATAGATGATGCCTGTTGTTATTTTTCTGTCTTCATTCCTTAAAACACCTAACACAGTAGTGGTCACTGATACGAGGTAATTAATAATATACTTGGGCAATTTGTTTACTACACTAACTACTTACCATAAAAAAAGAAGTTTAATTTATGTAGTTTTTATTAGTTATTTTCTTAATATACCCTGTACCTTGAAATAATGTAAGTAGTTGCTATATTTACAATAATATACAATGGTTCTACAAAGTATAGGGGACAAAGAAAATAAATTTAATCCAGAAAGGGAAAAAAGCCAATACTAGAAAAAATTGGTATTTTTGACAGCTGAATAATAGCAAATAATAAAAAAGAATATGCTCAACACATTTAGACCAATGCAGAAATTCCCACACTCCTTTCTTCAGACAACTCATTATATTGGCCCCTGAAGAGTTCCAGTGTAAAAACAAAGATCTGATTGTTTGCTTTAAAAACTGGTTACACAGTTTACCTAGTTTAATAATCTTGAACAACAAAGGAGGGATTTGGGGGGAATGCTGGAGGATGGGGGTTGTTGATGATGCATAGCTTGAGGCCTGAGAAAGAAGAGCCTGACTGGGAAAGTATTGCATTTATTGCAGGAGTAGATTACTAAGTGGATAATTAATGGTGGTAAAGATAGGAGATCTTCCCTTTTTCCTTGGGCTTATTCTCACACTGAGGTTATAGCCCTGAGGAAGGTTTGTGCTTTAAAGACCATTCTTTCTGAAACTTTAGGTCTTTCTGTGGTTTATTGAGCTAGTCTCTAAGGTTCAAGAGGGGTCAAAACAGAAGATATCTTCTCCAAGGCATTCAACTGACATTAAAGGAACAAAGCTAGACTGAAGAGTTTTCACAGGATCTTCTTCAAAGATTTAATCTACAAAGGAGATTTTTTTCCCCCACATAAGATGACTTTTACTTAATGACTTTAGTAGTCTTAATTTATATCTATTTCCCTTAGTAAAAGTTTTAAATTGATCATATTTGAGCACATAATTTAATATCAACCATTTACATAAGCCTAAAAACTAAGCTATAGGATTGAGAGTAGGATATGGTTTATGAGAGATTTGTGTCTTGATTCCACTCACATTTTGGAATTTTTTAGATGCATTGATACTATGTAAATATTTATAATAAGAACAAGTATATTGCTGTCCAGCTTTGAGTAACCTATGAATGATAAACAAACATGTAAATGTCATTGTTATTTTATTTAAGATGTCATTCACCATTTCAGAAATCTTTCTGATGTACAGGCATCGACAACAATTAAAATACAGGTATATGAACTATCAAAGAGTTTTCTCCATTGATGTCATTGTTGCAAATATACAGAGAGAGACAAGAAAGAGATAACATTAACAAACATGTTGATTAATATTTATTAGTTTAGTTGACAAGGTACTATTGTAATTACATAATAATAATGATCTTGGCATATTCTTAGAGTCATAGCTGTTTTGTCAGTAAAATAACCTGCACATTATTTGAGAAATAACGTTTTGCATTTGAATCATGACATAAATAATTCCAGAAGAATAACTTTCTGAATGTCTCAATTTTATTGCATGTGTGTATATGTTCACACTCATGCACACAGATCATGTGTCTTCATTTAAAAGCCGTGGCTTCTATAAAATTTAATTACATCTCCCTGCAGCTTTAAATTGTGAGTGGCTTTAAATCAAGTGTGTCTTCAAAATAGGGGCAGCTTCTATTAAATTTAATTATGTTTCCCTGCATATTGCACAGTGGAGGTGTAGCTGCTAAATGAGGGTATCTTCTATTAAAATGGCACAGGAAAAATGTAGGAGCACATGGGATGGCCCTGGTGGTTCTTTGAAATGGGTAAAAATACTGTTGCCTTGCTAGAGTCAAAACTCTCTGGAACCAGTTTTAGTAAATGTAAGACAAAGCCAAGAAGATTGAATTTTTCATACTATTTTCACGTATGATATGTACATTTTTGGAATTATTCCATTTATGTTAATTTTCAATACATTAAATATGAATTGAGATGATTGAAATGTAGAAAGTCGTTTGCATGATATTTGAATTTCAGAACCATATGCGTCACTAATTTCTAGACATACAAAAGGGATTCAAGAGGCAAAGCAGTTTGAAATTATACTTTCTTTTGTTAAAAAACAAACAAAAAAGAACACGAGGGAGGGTTTTTGTAATCTTCAAAGATGAAAACTTTTTGCTTTAAAAAATTATCGTTTGATATCTCAATCATTTGATTATATAAAGTTAGTTGTTCTGAGGGTTTATATATGATCACATCTGTATTAAATATTAAAAGCTGGACTTTAACAAATGGGTAAAAACAGAAATATAACTGGATCACCTGCAAAATGGGATTATCTCTTAGGCCTGCACTTTTAAGCAATTATAAATCAGGGCAATGCACATTTCTTAAGAAAAGTCTCTACAGGTGTAGGCTAGTTAAATAGCTACTTTTCAGTGTGTTTCTCAGTATTTAATAATATAAGGCATTTGTGATTATTGCTGTTATTTTTATAAATTGCTTCTGAAAGGGTGTCAGGATATCCCTCTTCCTCCATATTACTGGATAGGGTATGTCATACTTAGAGAAGTAGGCCAATTAAAACAAACATAACAGAATGTCATGTTCTCAAGCCTTTTCCTTTTCCTTTTTTCTTTTCGTTCTTCTATAATCTCAGTTTCTTTCCTAGAATGGAAGAAAAATAGTCTTTGACCCTTGAGCAAATTCAAGTCCTGGTCAAACATTTTTCTAACTTCTCTGAAAATAAGATGACTTCACTCGGTTGACGTTTCTTGTGCCATGTGGACTCAGCAGTGCTCTTGTCGAAGGCTGCTAGCATTGGAGCAGCATGTTTACATGGGAAGAAAGGACAAGTTGTGAGCATGGAGGAGTATTGTCAGTCTATTTTCTAGGTTGTATAGAGGTGTGTTAGACACATTCAGTACAGGTGACTTGATCTTAATGTCACATGTAATCTTTACTTTGGTTTAAACAGTGATCTCCTTGTAAATAGCTTGTCTGGAGGAGTTCCTTACATATGATGTAGAAGTTAAAAATTTGAAGTGATAGACTTCAAATTTAGGTGGAAACTTCTAAAAGATAGAGAAATCAGCCCTCAAGTATCAAATTTTTATTATAGCCTACTCTACTGATTGAAAATAAGAACAGGATTTTTCACTCTAGAGATTCTGCTTCCTGCCTTGGCTCAGGTTGAGAATTCTCTGAGAGTTTGCATGTCATCAGTTGATTTTTGCATTATTCAGATTGCATGTTTATTAGGTCTCCTCACTTCTACTTGTCATTCTACTTTGTTAAATTTATCAACACATCACAACGTAATAGGCATAGCTTGTAAAAATGATTTGTACATTATTTGTTTAAATCATGGTCAATGAGCTTATTGGCTGACTGCTCTATAGTAAATGTGCCCAAATAAATTACCAACCAAGATGTTCATTAGTAAATTGGGGACTTGAGGGTAGATGAGGTAAAACCAGCTGGGCACAGCTGAGAAGGGGTGTGCTCAGGTAGCAACATCTGTAACGTACTCACCAGTCAGTAACGAGCATCTTTTTTCACTAAATAGAAATAGAAAAGTTTCCATTTTATGGCATGTAAGAGAGTGCTACATATATTGTCCTCTGTACATGCATTAAAATGCAAAGCTTTCCCATTCCCTTTCTACTATTTCTAAATACTGTAAAAAATAAAATGATTAAAATGTCACTGGATCCACATGCCTTCCATTTTTGCAATAAGCATTTCTTTCTACAAAAGAGAAATGCTGTTTAATTTCAATGTGATTGTGAATTTTGTAAAATGAGGATGTAATAGCATTTTACTTAAACTTATAGCATCTTCGGCTCATATTGTGTTTCAGAATAGTCCCTTCATAATTAAAGTGTCAAAAAGCACATTTGTAACAAGAATGATGAAATTCATTCTGAATAATCCGTCAGCAAATAATAACCTGCATTTCCTGCTCTCAAACAGAATCATTTAATACCTTTCAATCATTTGGTTCTTCCCTCTTTTTTCTTTTTTCTTGTTACTCTTAGAAAATAACTTCCTATAACAGCTTAAAAACGATTTTATGGGCTTAATGGAGGTCTTTCTTTAGCTGGAATGTTATATGGTTAGCAAATGTTTCCATAAATATGTAAAATGCTCTTCCCTGAGTCCCCACTGGGTACCTCCCACCCCGAACATTTCCAAACAATAAACAAAGCAAAGAAATCTTCCAAAATAACCATAATTTTTCATTTCCCCCAAACATTGTCCGTTCATTTTTCTGTTTTATGTATGAAAGCGGGAATCATACAGAGTAGAGGATTTCCTTTCATGTAGAGATGAAGTCCGGTTGACATTTAGGTGTTACAGAGTATGATGTTTCTGAAATACTGAAGAAGCAGATCAGGTTTTTCAAGTGAATTTTCTCCAACTAAGATCTGGTTTCTGTTGTTGTCTTTTAAAAATGGCATTCATTTTATATCTGTGACTTTCCAACATTTTCATAAAAAACCATAATTTGTACACACACACACACACACACATATTTACATTTATCTGCATTGGAATAAAAAAACAATGTGAACAAGTAACATCCAAGTAAATCATTTAGCTTCTATCCTGTCAGTTTTCTGATCAACCTAATATTTTTACACTTATGTTTGAAACTTAATTTTTGGAGAATTATTGGATTAGGTACTTTATTTAAGGATGACAAACATATTTATATAGTTCTTCCAGCCTCACTTTTCACATCTCTCTCATTTACATGAAGTTTAATATTCATGCAATGTTCAGACTTTAAAAGACACAGAAGCATAAATTGTTTTACAGTGTATCTTAAGATTTTACCCCAACGCAGGTCAAACATAATGGTATGAGGGGGAAAGAGAATCTTTCTAAATAATTTATTCTTTAAGAAAAGCCTGTACCATCCACTGCAGCTGCACAGCCATAATGCTTTCATTAAGGCTCACATCTGGGCTGAATTAAAACAGGAGCTTTTCCCAGCCCTGGAGTGCTTGTCAGGTTGAAAGTTTTTCTCATAGCTCCTGAAGCTTTTCCAAAAACTGAGGGCTAAGACAGAGAACAGACCTTGTCACGAGCTGGTACCGGGCTTTAAGTACATTCCTGCTATGTTATTCACCGTCTGGCTTTAATTTGGAGGTACATCTCCCTTGTGTTCACTTTATTAACTTACATATGACTAGCTCTTTTGTTTAATATGGAAATAAAGAAAACAGGGTTTGTCAAAGAATGGCGCTGTAGACTGAGACTCTTATTTTTCCACACATTTGCTTTTTTTCCTTATATGTTTTCTCTTTGAAGCAATTTCCCAGATTTGAGCCTCTTTGTAATTAACTAGAAAAGGCAAATAATGCAAGGAATGCTTACAAGACCTTGTTTTCTCCATTTTATGGAAAGGAAGAGGGAAACAGCATAGATATTAATATATTGTGTTTTTTTTCCATGTTAACCATTAATTTTACCTTAGAAGTGTGAAAAGGCAATCCATATTATTCATAGACATACCAAATAAAAGTTCATTTATCTAAATTTTGGAGAAGTTATTGTAGCAATGTCCTGTAAATTTGAATAAAATGTCAGCGAAATGTTGAGATACCATGATATTAAATAAAGGTTGGAGGGATATGTAAATTAAAAAGAAAAAGGGTCTAAGATCTGTTAGTTTGACATAAATCACTCACCAAAGAGAAAGGAAGCTTTAAAAAAAATAGACTTTTTTTATTTAGAAAATTTTAGTGCTCTCGATTATTAGTACATAATTTATCAATTTGTAAATCTCACACAACACACCTGCATTAAAATCCCAAATGTTAGGGAAGAAGGAAAAATAAACTTTGTGAGTTCAATATATCACATGGAAATAGGCAGGTAAGCAAATAATTATAATGCAGAATGATTTTACTGAAATACAGGTAAGTGTGAAGTAAGCAGTGTTTAACTCAACCTGTGAGTTGGTCTTTGAAGGATAAATAGAAGTTCACCATGCCTTAGAAGATTCAGGGTTCAGCAAATTTTTAGCAGTGACTCTTTACCTGAAATTACCAATGGGTATCCTTTTGAGATAATGAATGCACCTTGCTACTGCATCAATTTATTTTCCACTTTTATTATCAAGTCTCAACTTACATTATTCTGACAGATCTTTTTCCTAAGTACCTTAATAGTATTATAAATTATAAATGAGCATTTCCTCCCCATATGGAAGTAAGCTTACTTTCAGCACATGTGACAGGAAAATATCTGGAGTCAAGTTCACTCAAATGTGTGAGAATGACAATTTAATTAATCTCTCTGTTCCCTAACATTCACATTAAAAAAGATGGGACTAGTACCTATTTCATTGCATGATAAGAACAAAATGAGATGATATATTTTGTGAACTAGGACAATAGCTAATGCCTACTAAAATAACATTAAGAAGTAATTCTCTTATTTGGAATTTTTTCCTTCAAGTAGATGAACAAGCCTTAACTCAAACTATTTTTCTTTTCTAGTTTATTAGTGTTATATTTCAGGGTAATGAGATGTGTATATGAAGAACATGAAAACTCACATACTTGAATGAATGTGTGCAAATTGTCTGACAATTAGCTTAATATAAAAATAAATTAATGGAGAAACAATAAATAATGATTTCCCTACCAATGTTTTAAGAGTTGATTTCTTGGTGAACAAAATGAATTGTGCAAGCTCCTGAGGTGTTCTTCTTGAAGAAAAAAGCTCATAAACTTCTTTAAGAGCCAGTGTTACTTTTTTCATTGCTTTCACAGATACCCTCTTAATACCTACTAAAATACTTAGTCCAAGCCCAGGTATTCAATAAGTGTGTTGCTTTACTACGTCTCATCCTTGAAACTCAGACTTAGAATTTTCCAGAGAGAATTAGTACACATTTATCTCACAGGAATCACTGAGACCCAAAATTCCAAGTAGCATCAAGTCTTGTGTCTATATGTGAAAACATAATAGTTTATAAAGTGTAAAAATGATAAAAAAATTTCTCAAATGTATATATCAAATTAAATGTTATCATAACACTGAGTGTACCAGTTAAATAATATGATCAGCCTCTGAGCTACATGAAAGGTCAGTATTTAAGAGGCTGTACTTTGGCTGCCAAATTCAGGCAATCAGAAGGGTGAGGCTAATTCCAAGGTGGGAAGGGCGCAGTGGAGGACTATGGGTGGTGTGTACAGAGGTGGTTTGGTGATATGCATCGAACAAGTGGGAACTTGTACCCCTAACTAAAATACAGTGTTGTAAATTAATGTTACCTCAGTGAAACGGAACACAATTTAAAGTAAAGAGCATATAGGTTGGAAACCAGTTTCCTTGTTTCTCATTCCCTGCTTTCAATTGTACTTCTTTATTAGATATGAAGGTAAAAGGACCTGTTTTACTTAACAAAGCCAGCTAGCTGTTTTTATGGAAATTCTTTTTCAGTTTATAACTCATGTGAATGTCAATGTCAAAGTAACAACTGCACCACTGGGATGAACGGATAAAAGACGCCTGGTCAGATGAAATTCCCTTTCCATTAAGATTTACCCTTCATGCTTTCCATTAAGTATTGTCAGCTCCTTTCCTCATTGAAAGTAGCCAGTTGATGGATGCTTCCATATAGTACAACACAAGATGGGAAAACACTTCTATGTGCTTTTAGAAAACCTTATAAGGAAAACAAAAATTGACAACATTGCTTCACACATGAAAAGGCAACATCACTTTACACATGAATTGTGTAATAATTCATATATTATAATAAATGTTTAATCTTTCAACTTATTTATATATTGCAATTTATTCAACCTCACCTTTGTGATTTGGAAATCAAAGAAATAAGTACATAATTTGGCATAATTCATTCAGTGTAGTCTCCAAAAATTTTTCCTAACTGGTGTTTTTCATTACGTACAATGAAACATTAAAAAAAAATGACAATTATAAACCAGAGAGATCACACAGAGAGATCCTACAGGGACAGAGGTTCAGAGAAAGATCAGGAGGAGAAAGGAATGTGGGGGAGGGAGAAGTAAACATTGATATAAAATGAACAATAATGTGAACATATATAAAAAACAATTGAAAATCACTTTCTTGAAAATGAGTTTAACCTTTGGAATAATGACAATGTTTCTGCAATTCCTATCAACTTTGATACCAATAATCCAGTATAGACAATGCCCTCCAGGTGTAAAATTTTACTATAATTGAAATTAGGAGAAAAATTTTATCTCAGTTCTTAGTAAAAAATTACATTTCCATTCAACAAAGAAAATCTTAGTGCAAACTCTGATTATGCTTTATAGATTTTTGACTCAGCCTTAGGGTGTTTTAAATGATTTTCCCGGGGAAGGTTGGTAATATCAGCAACAATGTATTTAAAATGTAAGGAACATTAGAATGCCTATTTTTAACATTATTCCTATGGTATATTAGTTATATACTCAAATATAACTCTCTTTTATTCCTATAGAAAGTAAAATTAACACTCCAAATCAAGAAATGAGCAGGAAGGTCAAGAAAGTTGTTTGTAGTAAACTTACCAACTTACCATCAAAGGGTGGAAGTTGCAAGAAAAACAGGTCCATCTAAGGCACATCTTGAAGTAAAAAAGTCAATAAACTTATGGTATATTGTATTTGAGGAGCTAAATAATCGTGTGATGATAGCACTTGTAGCCTTGACCACATAGCAAGCACTTAGGATTACAGAAATGAATATTCAGTGCATGTCTATTAGTGGCCTCCAATCATGATTTCTCCTTTCTTCATCCTTCGTATTTAGTCAGATGGCCAAACAGTCTGATTTTAATACCTACATATTTTTCAAATCCTTCCATCACTGCCCACCTTTGCAACCATTGCCTCACATGGCCTTTGAATTAGTGTTCTCACTTCTCCACTGACTCCAGGTTAAATGTTACAGTTTTTAAGATATTCAATTTAGAAAATATAGACATGCCACACAATTTTGGTGGCCCATGACTATTAGGACAAAATCAGTTTCTTTTCCCTAATAAAACATACTACTTTTCAGGGTCTCTACTTCTTCTTGCTCCCCTACCTTCCCTCAATGCTTAAAGTGATCCCACAGTTTATATTTCTGTCCTTTCTTCCTTATGCTGCTACCTCTTAACTCTCCTCCTGCAACCATCTAGTCATTTCCTACTTGTCTTTAGAGTCAGGTTCAACTGTCACCTTCTCTGATGTTCCTTCAGTCTGGTTTAGAATTCTCCTCTGTGCTTCTCTAGCTTTAACTGCTGACAAATGATAAGAATTCTCAGTATTTTTAATATAATGAGTTTCTTGAAAACAAGCACAATATCTTTTGCACTTTATATATTCATGCATGGGTCAAACTCCAGGTTTGGTTAATAATAAGTGTTTACAGTGTGTACTTAATACACTAATTAATGAATGGGTGGAGTAATAATTATAATACAGACTGAGTCAGGAGCAATGTATATATACTTCTTATTTTATTCATGGTATCTACAGGCAATACAGAGCACATAGGTTTTCAATATTTAGTGCCATGATTAGAAAATCTATTTTGGAGACACAGATTAGGTATACCAGGCATTTTCAGTTTGAAAGTTTGAATTTTATATAAGGGGAAAAAAACAGGTTTCAAGTCATGCTATGATTAGCCCTTTGATTTATAATGTTGTTTTGACAAGTTCATTTAGTTGTTTAGTGGTTTGAATTTTTTTCTTGGAAAAGTACACTAATATTTCCTTAATATTCTGTAATTTAAAATTATGCTATCTATTTTTCTAAAAAAAACAAAGGCTAAAACAATAAATCTTTATGTATTTATACATGTTTGTGTGCATATATATATATATATATATATACAGTTCCACAAAGCTAAATACTTGAGTAATATTTTAATTTCTTATCATGTACCTAATATTTCAGAAATCTCAAGAGTCATGATTATTTTCCACATTTTCAATCTTAGTAAATATCTCTGCTATTCACCAAATTGCCTCCAAATCCATGATTTATATTCCCCTTTTTTCATCATTTTGATGAATGAATACATCCATTAACTATATCCCCTCCATTCAGTATTCTAAACCACACCCATTTCCAGAACATCCTACATTAAGCTTCCATTCATTCTCAGCTAGACTTTTGAAATAAACTTCTGACTCCTATATCCCCACTCACCATTCTTTTCTAAACTATTCTTGAAACTATATAGTTAAAATGATTTCTGGGGCTCACCTCTTTGGAATTCCTTACTTAAAATCATGTTATTCCCCACTTATATCTATTCAACTAGGTCAATGTCTTCATAACACTTAAGTCCATGAGTCTCCAACTGACAACTCACGTTGTATTCTAAAGTCTTGCTACACAGAACATTTCTGTGAATTCAAGGAGATGTCTCTGTAGTCTAACACCATCATCCACTGTTTCTTCATTCGACTAACTTCCACTCCTTTTTCATGTAGGTAGTTAAACTTCACTTTGGTGAGGCCTTCCTGGGTACTGGATCTTTAGTCACTCAATCAATAAAAATAGTCATTATCTCAATTTTAACATTTACTACACTTCATTTTAGTTGCTTGTTTTATGTCTCTCTCTTTTATATATACAGTAAAATAAAGTTCGTAAAGACTTTGTTCAGTGCCTGGCAAAGTGGCAGATACATAGAATGTGCTCAATACATTATTTGTAGAATACTGCACCTTGATTCTTTACGCAGCTACATTACTTTTCTACACTTCAAAAGTCGATCCAAACAGTTATTTTAGATATATTATTTACTTGAAATATAAGGAAAATGAAAATTTCACTTAATTAAGTGTCTGCAAAATTCTTGGTTTCTTGGTGGGAATAAAATTGAAACTCATAAAATAATTAACAATCCTTGATTCCCTGTTGCTTAAGATTATAAGGAATAGAAAAGCATTTAAGATCACTAAAAATAAAGCTATGATATTTCTTTAATTACCTACAGTTAACCCAGCCTTCATATAGCTTAGATGATCAGTTATAAATAAAAGCATTTACCCCTCTAACTTTGAGAATAATCTTCACTTTCTATGGTACCTTTTAATTTCCATGCAATGAGAAAACTTGTTTCCTTTCTCTAATTGAGTGTTGCTTAAGGTGAATTTAAATGACAAATTATGGTATAGTGTTTGAATACTCCCCAGTAGTCTCTAAAATCCTTTCTTACTAGGTTTCAGTCTTGTTACAATTCCTTTGACTGGACTGACTGCAAATTACACTTGGAAAATGACTGACCTCTTCCTCTCTGCTAATACTGTTAGCATGAAGCTACAATAGCACCTATCAGGATAACCAAATTAGAGCAGTTCACATAAGGCAGGCACACATACAAATGTACTTATGTACCAGATGTACCCTCAACAGGAAAATGACAGCCATTCAGATAAAATGCTTTTATTATTTACTTTCAACAAGTATCTATAGCTGTGGCATGACTATTGTTGAATCATTTCAATAATCTTGTTATAGGGTTGGTAATAAAAGAAAAAGCACTTCAACAGAGAGAAATGACCTGCCTCCTGACATCTTCAGAGGTACCGGATGACAGTGATATGTAGATTACTTTTCTGTTCAAACAAACAAGAGCATTGCCAGACCTTTTTTTAGCCTAGCTTATTTCCTCAAAGCGCTGATAGAGGCTTGACAAGAAAGACAGGAGCCTAACCCTGCAATTTCACCACTGCCAGTAGGTGTAGCAGTTGGTGTAGTTTGACATGTTAAGTAGAAGATGGAGGTATGTTTGCAAAAGCTTTATAGTTACCAGAAGACTTCTGCAAAGACTGTATCTTCTACATATAAGCAAGACTGATGAATAATGATGTGTGGAAGCATAAAAGGATCTGGGCCTTTTTAGATTTAAAGCAAAGACAAATATCTCATTATTTATGTGTGTTTTGCTTTACAAGGCTCAATATGTAAATAATATAGAAGTGTTTTAACCAATTGTAGTAGTTAAAGACATGCATTTCATTGACACTAATGTGCATACATATACAATCAGAACATTAAGAAAATTAGCAAATCTTAACTTTTACGTATTGAATTGGCTTCCTCCTCTCCTTTATTTCTCAAATACTATTGATGTGAAAGAAAAGGAAAGAAGTGTTTTCATGTCCTTTTTTTCTCCTCTTTTGCTAGTAATAGTACATTGGTCTATTTGATTCACAAAATATTGGCAAACTGAAAGATTTGGAGACAGGGACCAGCGAAAATGAGACCAGTATATCATGTCAAAAAAAAAAAAAAAAAAAGGCAACCCAGCAAAACAAAACAAATTACCAAACAAAGCAGCAATCTTAAATTTGTATCACACTGTGGACTATTTTTCTTGCTCTTTAACAGTAACCAACTTAACATCAACACCTAGGACCTGAAGTTTCTGATTAAATTTGGCCCTTTGAGTATTTTTGCTATACTCTCCTTGTTTTGTACACAAGAAGGAAGTTGGGAAAATTGACTAGCTCTTTCCAAACCTTTTCTCCACTGAATACATATCTGACTGGAAAGTTGATTAACTCAATGAAATGACCTTTTCCAATGCTAAGTTTATCAATAGAATGAGTCTGGCTGTTTCCTAAAGAAAAGACACTTCGCAGTACAGGTACCAAGAGGGAACATCTGTCCAACAAAGAAGTCAGAGCTCATTGCCATCTCCCAGATATTTCTCATTTTCTGTATTACCATAATGTATCAACAACTCATATAAAATATCATTTTATTTCTTCCTAACAAAGTGGAGATTTGTAAGACAATCTATTTCTCCAGATATGAAATTTTGAGGCATTTTATCACATTGAGACCCACTTATTAAACCAGATGTCTAGGTCACCAAGCTTTTAAGTTAGAACATTTGCATTTGACTCCAAGTTGTGCTATGAATTGACTAGTAATCATAAGCAGGTCTTTATGGGCTCTCTGAGTCTCAATATTTTTCAATGGTAAGATTTCTTACCGGGATTAAATGCTATTGCATTGGAGTTAGCAGGTGGTACTTTCTATTGTCATTCTTACCAAAGTTATTGTAGGAATAGTAATGCTGATTACATTGACACCATTTACTTCAAACCTATTTCATTTTGGAATTTGTAATTTCAGGAAAAAGGAGAAGAGATCAGGTTTCCTGGGTATATCTTTGTAGCACAGAAACCTGGTAATTGCTTTAGTTCCTGTGAATTTCTCACAACATCCCCCTAAGGCAGTTGTTTTCTCCCTTTGTTGATAGTGGAGGATACCAAGACCTGGAATATTCAGTTGCTTTCCCAGCCACTGATCTAATTTTTGGCAGTCAGTTTAAGGTCTCTCTTAAGTTGTCTTGGTTGTACCATTTTAGACAACAGCCATTCAAATATTGAATAGTTTTTATAAAGTAACTTTAACATGGGCTTCAGTAGATGGGTACATTTCATTGTTACAGTAACATACCCCCCAAAACATGAACCAAATCTTTGATAAATCAATAGTGGAGAGTCAAAAGGCTTACATTACAAAAGGCTATTCTCAAAAAACAATATTACATATTATTGGTTAGATTTCATGTCAGCTATCTGGTAGCATTAAGTAAAACATGTCCCTGTTATAGGAGCGTATGTAAAAAAAAACTAATTCATTCAATACATCTAGTATCATATGAATCACTATTATTTATACATGCTACTGGTAAGTGGTAGCTTACCAATTGATTTATATTAAAATTAAGGCAAAAGGTATTTAACATTTCATTTAGCATCTCCTTAACATTGATGTGACCTCACAATAAAGCTGAGTAATACATATGAGAAGCAAATAATATTGTCTGATTTGAAACATACTGAGTGAATGATTTGTGGAGGAACTGAGCCTGGAGAATTTGCTAAGGCTCATGGCAATTTTCTTAGAAGGTGCTGTGGTCTTTCATTGAACAGCAAGGATATTTATCAAATTCATGTCCTGATCTCATCTGTCACTCTCTAGAGAGATGACATCTTGCAGAAACTGTAAAAGAGAAAATGCTCTCATCTCCATGAAGTAACCATAATTACAAAGCAAGGGTTAACAATTTTTCAGGCAGCTTCCATGAGCTGGGAATCAAAAGGCAGAGATTCCCCAAGTGGCCAACCCTTTATGCTTTGGGGTGCTATTGGGTGACTTAAAACCCTGCAGCCCTAGGGCTTCAGCTTTCTCAGTGGCCTTGCTAGTTGGAGGCTGTCCATTCCCTCCTGAACCTCAGATTTTGGAATCTTTCCTGACTCACTCTCCTCCTTATGACCCATGACTACAACTTGGCTTTTTAGCTGCAGTTGGCTGTGTTATTGAAATTGCAAACTTTGGCTTCAGAGATCAGATCTGGAATGAAATAATGACTCCCAGATTCAATCCCTCGCACCTACATGCATCGCCTGTTTGCACTTCTCTTTGTTTCTGGACTATCTTCTGTGGACTTGGGCACACTGCTTATAGAATAGGCAGTTCTGTGTCAACTTGGCTGCAAGCAAAAATTACTACTGAATAATTTCTTACCTGGTCCCACCAGTAAGATGTAAGATGGTAAAGAAGCAGCATTTGAAATGTAAATTACCAGTATATACTGTACATCTCTCTTCACATTAACTTTATCATACAGATAGTAATAAAAAATAATTACATTTCAGAAATTGATGTTTATTGCATGGCTACTAAATGTGTTCTAATTATTATTTGTGTGCTTTATGTACTCTGATTTATTTAATCCTTCTAATGACTCTATGTATAGATGTTATAAGAATTCTTATGAGTAAGAATTATAAGGATGTTTATTATAAAGATGTTATTAGAAGAATTATAAAATGTTATAAGACTATCACCTCATTGCTGATATTGGACCACTTTTGATTTACACAATTGGCTATTTTCATATGGGTAATACAAATGCTTGTACCATTTGCCAGATACGAAATCACAGGCATATGAATTACATTCATATGTCACACTAGTCACTGTCATAAACACAAAATCAAATGTCTCAGGACTCTAAACATTTTCTATTTGCTTGTTTATAGTACATCAACTTCTCAATTTTGTGAAGAACTCTCCTGTTTGAAATTGTTTTTTGGATCAATGCTTGGAGCCAGCAGCCACTGGCCAACACATAGCAGAATTCCTTCAGCCTGAGGGACTTTTACGTATTAGAATAATTCACAGGAGAATGTACCAGGTAAAATGTGGAGCAGTACAATTTAATCACCTCAGTACTTAACAAGCCAAAGTGCCACATATAGTGGTTCACACTATTTCAAATATTCAGCATGTGGGCCCTAAGTGTAGCACTTATCCAAAAATTAGGAAAAGCAACTTTGTAATTTAAACACAGTTTCGATTAGACAAGTCAGATCATCCCTAATGAGTGAAATGAAATAACTTTCAGCTATCTCCACATGTTTATAGAAGGCGTAAAGTAATTTCCCCTTTGTTGAGAACTTTGAGCATACATTTTCCTGTCAGACTTCCTGACTGTACAGGTTGGAAGTGGAGTCTGACTGAGAATTCTGCAGGTGAAGCAATTAGTGTGGGGGCAATGTGGAATCTTTGCAGAACTGCCAATTAGCACAGGAAAAAAAAAAAAAAAAACATTTGCTTCTACTATAAAGACAAAGGGAAAGACAATAAATTTGGGAAGCTGTTGTTACATTGGAGAGTCTCATGTTTTCATAACAAGTGAGGATATTTCCAGGCTCTTAATGCTGATCCTCAGAAGTCACATTAATTCAATCATGACTGTATTACATTTGTATGGAACTGGTTGATGCAAGGAGTAGCTTTGTTTATGGATTATTTTCAAAACACTTTACACTGTTAGCTACAATTTCCACCATTTCTGTTTTATGAAATAGAATCTGTAATCACTAAAAATTATCACAGAGACATTATAATATACAAATGAACAATCCTGTTTCCCTTTTTATACATCCTCTACTGACTGCGTGATATTTTCCTATTCCCAGGAAAACACTACAAATTTGATCCACACATGCTCCTAAAAATCTGATGTCTATGGTAGTTCAAATATTAAAATGAGGTTATTACTATCCTTCACTAACCTGAATCAACCAATGACTGAAGTATAGATGTAAGAGTCAGATTATAAGATGGGAATCATTAATTGTTTTCATCTTGTTTTTTAGAAAGGATGTGAAGACTTCTTATTAAAGGTGACTCTGATAACTCCTTCCGGAGGAAGGAGTTCACTGTAGTTTTATTCATTTGTTGGAAAATGTGCTAATGAGGTTGGGGTCATCGACTTGATCTCACACCAGTGAATGTAAGTATGCTTTGTTCTAGCTCTGTGCTTTTGATGGCCTCGGTAACCAAAGTCAGTCATTTGTTCTGGTTGTAGAAGTACATGAGAGAATTCACATTTATTAGAAAACATTGTTAGTATTAAAACAAAGACCTCTCAAATACCATGTCTCACTGGTAATGGAAGTGTTATCATCTTCACTTTTGAAGCATGAACAATTCATAAAATTCCAAACTATGCTTTCTTAAAAAAGTTTGGTGATCATTTAAAACTTACAATGCAACTAAACCAAATAGAGACTTCTATAAAGTCTCCTCAATTAGTTTTGACTGATCCCTTACATAATTTCTATCTGAGGGATCTATTGATTAATTTTAGCTGTGGTATATAGACATATTCCTTTATTGCTTCCATTTAACTCTCTTAAAAAAAAATACTAGACTCTTCCTTCTTCAATCTCTCTGTAGTTCAAATCAGCTAGTTGCAATATTCGTTTGAAATAAATATAAGAAATGAAAATGTTTTCTATTTGCTCATTTAAAAATATCAAACAGGCCCTCCCTGGTGGCACAGGGGGTTAAAGCACTGCACTGAGAAGCTATAGCCACTTCCACAGGAGTTCGATTCCCACCTGCCCCAGAGGTGACCACATGGCGTGGCAGACCTCTCCTGGCCCGCCCACTGCTCCCCTCAGCAGTGTACTTCCTCGATCTGTCTGTTCTGCTCCCCTCTCTGTTTCTGGTGAAGCCTCTTGCCACCCCTGAGCCTCTGGCCGGTACCCCAGTTCTGTATGTAGAAATAAAATAAATCTTTCAAAATAAAAAAATAATAAAATAATAAAAATATCAAACAATTCCAGTGAAATGTGAGTACTGTGTGTTCACAGTAGGAAGACTGATGTACCCCAATAGACTGGCTCCAAATCTTGCATCCCAAAAGACTGGCAATAAAGGCCAATCAGAATGACACTGGATATAACCAAATATATGTTGAGTGTCATAATATAGGCCAACCTTGCAGGATAACTATTTATATTTGTAATATGTAATATACCTTATTTTGGATGAAATCCAAGTGTTTCTCAAATCTTTGTAGTTAATTGTGTAGACAGAAAACGTGGAGATGTTAGGTAATTGGATTTCTAATCAAGTGAACATTTCATTAAGCTAAATAGTTATGGTCTGACTGTGTCTTCACAAAATTTACATATTGAAATCTAGTTTAATGTAACATTAGGAGGTGGTACCTCTGGAAATTGATTTGGTCATGATGATGAAGTCCACATGCATGGGATTCGTGCACCTGGAAAAGTGGCCTGAAAAATTCCTTTCCTCCTGCTTGTGAGGAAGCATCAAAGAAGATGGCTATAGTCTGGGCAGCTTTTAGCATATGCTGAACCTACTGGTGCCATAATCCTGGATTTCCAAGTCTCCAGAAATGTGAGTAATAAATTTTTGCTACTTATAAGTCCCCAAGTTTGTGGTATTTTTACTGTAGCAGCTCAAATAGATTAAGGCATAAATAAGCTCTGCATAGTTTTAATTTAATTCAATATTTGTTTCAAAAATGAAGGATGGGCTATGTTTATTATCTTGCCCATTTTTCTTCAATGTTATACTATAGCAGGGTGTCATTTTCCTTGTTAGATACTGAAGTAGGCATTTTACCTCACATATATCTTGTCATGGATAGATTCTGTGGAAAAGGTCATTGCTCATATTAGAAAGATGGGGAAGGAGGACAGAGGCCACAGAGCTCCCCATAGATCAAATCCTAACCTGAGTGTAACTTACTCTGAGACCATACTCATTTCTCCATCACAGTATTGCCCTTTCCCCTTCAGTGGTCATGGATTGACCTAGACCAGGAAAAAGTCCTGACACTTTCCACTTCTCATCAACATGCTGCCTGTTAGGGTGAATTCTGATGCCCATTATAAAATCGTGAGGATGAGCAGTACAGAAGAGTCTGGAGTATAGCACAGCAATGAAAAATCCAGGCTACAAGTCAAACTTGAGTTCAAATCCTGTTTTTGCTGCTTATAATCTGTTTCATTCTAGATAACTTAATCTCTACTGAGTTTATTTATATTTGTAATATATAATATGCCTTATTTTGGATGAAATCCAAGTGTTTCTCAAATCTTGGTTGTTAATAGTATAGACAGAAAACCTGGAGATTTTAGATAACTGGGTTACCTAAAGACAGATTTTTTGAGTCTAAATTTGAAAAAAGTATTCTTGAGTCCTCCTGTTTTGCCCTCTTTTATGATTGTAAGTAACTAATCACATTAAAATTGATGCGCCCACCCCCCACCAAAAAATAAAACTGATGCCCATCTGACTTCGGTTCACCTGATTTTAATTCTCATCTGCCATCTGAACACCATTATAGTTCCCACCTCTCACTTTGGGCCTCCTCAACTCGGAGTGCTTGCCTGGGTCAAACTTGGTTTGGTGTATTGCTACACGTGCGGCAACTTCTGGGATCAAGACACTTACACTCAGTATTTTAGTTTGGGAATCTTTCTGGTTTTTCCTGTCTAATTCATGAGGTTAACTAACATATAAGTGCCTTGTGGTTGCTGTAACAAATTAACATTGGTGCATTAATCCAACATCAGTATATCACTCTCTATTCCAGGGACCAGAATAATGAAATGAAGGTACCAGCAGGGTGGTGTGCTCCATGGAGACTGAAGGGGAAAAGTGGCTCCTTTTTCCTGGAGGTAACCTGGCATTCCTTGACACTTCTGGTTTTGTGACAGCATCACTCTAGACTCTACCTCTGTGTCAGGTACCTCTTTTTCCCTTGTGCATTTGTCTCCAAACTCATAAAGATACACATGGTTGCCTGTAAGGCCTAAGGTTGAGGACGAGCTACTCCTATCGAGATATTTAATAATTTTTTTTTTAGATTTATTTATTTGTGCGTACAGAACTGGGGTACAGGCCAGAGGCTCAGGGGAGGTGAGAGGCTTCACCAGAGACAGAGTAGGGAGCAGAACAGGCAGATCGAGGAAGTACATTGCCGAGGGGAGCAGCGGGTGGGTCAGGAGAGGTCTGCCACACCATGTGGTCACCTCCGGGGCAGGCGGGAATCGAACTCATGCGGAAGTGGCTTTAGATTCTCAGTGCAGTGCTTTAACCTGCTGCGCCACCAGGGAGGGCCCCCTATCGAGATATTTAATTTAAATACATTATTTACCATGTAAAATAATAATCCTTCTTGCCTTTTAGGATCAGACTCACAGACTCCTAACTATTAAAATGTTGATCTATGTTTGGGGAGGATCACCATATACACCCTTATAGGTAGTCTCAAAAAGTTTGGAAAAGAAATCCAAACATTCACAATTCAGTTCAATAAAACAGTTATGAAATATGTACTAAATACCATCGCATATGGCAAGTCCTACAATTCCCTCACATACCCAAATAAAAGAATTCAATACACACACACACACACACACATTTTTATTCATTTCTCACAACCATATGTTGGCATGAAAAGAGAGCATGAGAGAAAGAAAGAAAATGAAACAAAGAAAGGGAGACAGAGACAGAGATAATGAGACACACAGAGAGGGAGAGAACAAAACCTGTTCTGTGTCCCTTGAGCTGACATGCATTTATTATAAGTGGTAGATGCATATTACCTTGATTTTCAGAATGATGCATACTTGAGAATTGTTTTGATTTAAAAAATAGACAATATTAATCCATGTGGACAGCATATGTACATGTGGGAAGCTTGTGGACTTGTGAGTAGAAGCCCCTTAACACATTAAATATTGTGGCCTTGATCATTCATTAAACATGTTTCTGATAATTTATATTGCAAATCAAAGCAAGGACCATGAATCATAAATGTGGAAGTGAATATTGTATCAGAAGCTTGGCAAGTGAAAAAAAAAAAAGGTTTATTCATTTGGCCTATAAGAAGGATGTAAAGAAAAACAAAGCTTTTTTTTTTTTTTTTTTTTCCTTCAGAACCGGGAGAACTGGCAAAGAAACAACAGTGTAATGGAGACGATTTCTAGGCCACCCAGCTGCCTAATTACTGGCAGCATCTCCGGATTTTTACAGCCTGCCTCTCATGACACCACCCTTTGAAAAGCAATAATCCTGCATTGTAACAAAAACAAACCAAAAAATATATACACCATCACAAAAAAGAGCAACCCCAAACCTTCTAAGCAGAATAATTCAGCAAAGGATTTCATGTCATGAAAGACAAAGCAAAAGAATAAATAATTACTTTGCAATTTCCCCCTCTACTGTAGTGTTTTGAAAAGCCTATCCCATGTGTTAAGTTGAAACACTACTTTTGAATTTTAAACTTATTACAATTTAATCCAGCAAGATGAAAGCTCTGAGCATCCAATTTCTTTTGACATTTTATTTAGAAGGACAACCGTGATAGCCACATTGTTTCATGCAAAACCAAAAAAAAAAAAGTCAAGGAAAGAAAAGAAAAAAAGTGGAATGCAACCTAGCACTTAAGATGTTTAAGCAGAACTACCCTGGAATTACTTAGTAATTCCCATAAGATTCTCAGCAATTTTTTTTTATAATGGATGCTTTAACAATATTATTATCACTTGAGAGGAGACAAATAGGCTGTATTTGTGTCCCTTAGAAGATTCTCTGAAAAGACAAAGCAACTGTGTGTGCAGCCCAGGGACAGCAAGCGTGTACCAACACAGCCTCTTCTAAGTGGCTGAGCACTCTGGTTATTGGCCAGCCGCCCTCTCCACTCATGCCTACACACTTCTGCGATAAATGAAGCAGATGTGTTCTATAAAGAAGCATCTTTCAAAAAGATTTGGTGTTGCTTTTAGAATTACTTGGTATTGTCTTATCTCTTCTTTAGGGGTTAACAATCTTGGGAACAATTGACTGGAGAAAGCATCAATTCATGTATTCAACCATTCATCAAATATGAGTGGCCTTAAGGTAGACCCTGTGAAATTTCTTGGAAGTTAGTCTCCTTCCTGCTTATGTCTTGGGGGAGCTCATAGCTCAGAATGGGAACAACAACAAAAACAACTGCAGAATCAAATTATTACCCTCAAATATGCTCAGTGCCATTTTAGCAGATGGAAGCAACAGCTTAGGGAGTATTGAAGAAGGAATGACCAGTTTTCCACGAGGATGAGAAATGAAAGTTTGGGACAGAGTTTGGAAAATCTGTGAGTGAATGTGTCTTAATCTCTTCAGGATGCTGTAACAAAATACCATAGACTTAAACTACAAACATTTATGTCTCTGTTCTGGAGTTTGGAAATCCAAGAAGTCACCAGCAGATTCAGTATCTATGAGGGCTAACTTCCCAGCTGTTATCACTTTATGCCATCGCATGGCAAAAGTAGTGATGAAGCTCTCTGGGGTCCCTTTTACAAGGACACCAATCCCATTCTTGGGGGCTCCATCCTCATGACCTAATCACCTCTGTTATACATTCATCTTTAAGTAAAGTCAATCAATAACTAATTTTAAATTCCACATAGAGCCAGCGAATATGTTAAGTTATAGGACAGGAGAAGATTATCTGGGTGGGTCTAATATAATCACTATATTCTTTAAAAACAGAGAATTTTTTTTACTTGGAGAGGAGAAATCAGAAAGATTTAATGCATAAGAAAAATTTCATGTGTCATCGGTGGCTTGAAGATATATTGGTTCATAAGATGAGGACTCTGGGCTATATCTCGAAGCTGAAAAACCCTTAACTGACTGACCGTCAACAATGAACTGAGACCTCAGGAGTAATTTAATTTTGTCAACAAGTTGAATGAGCTGGATGCAAACTATTTCAATGATTCAGTCTCTAAGTAAGAGCCTAACATGGCTCACATTTTGACTTTGGCCTTTTGAAACTAAACAGAAACTAGCTGAGCCTACCTATTGATTTGTGATATAATTCAAGGTGTTGTTTTAAAATGCATAATTTATTAAACCACAATAAAAAAACAAAGATAAATGTAATGGTGTAAAACACCTAGGTTTAGGAAAGATTGTTAGATTTGACAAAAAGTAAGACCTACCTATGTTATGCCTACAAGAAGCTCAATTTTAAGTGCAAACACAAAAACATGTTAAAAGTAAAGGTTATAAAAGATATGGCAAGCTAATATTATTCAAAAGAAAGTAGAAGTGGCTATATTAATATTAAAGTTAACTTCAGGGTAAAGACAATTATCCAGGATAAAGACATTCATTTCATAATGGAAAAAGAAATTACTGAATTCAGAAAACATAATAATTCTAAGCATTTATGCCCCTAATAGAAGAACTTCAAAATACAGAGAAGAAATCAAAAGGGAAATTTGAAAGTGTTATAAACTGAATGAAAATGAAAAAGAAAACATGACATAAAATTTGTTAAATTTTACTAAAGCAGAATTTGGAAGAAAATTAAATTACTAAACATAAATGTTACCTCAAAATCGTCCTCAGATCTAAAAGTAAGGCCTAAATCCATAATACTATTGGAAGAAACATAAAAGAAAAAAATTAAAATTTTTTTTTTAAGATTTATGTATTTGTGCATACAGAACTGGGTAAAGGATAGAGATGCAGGAGACAGAGTGGGGGGCAGACACAGAGTGGGGAGCAGAACAGGCAGATCGACGAAGTACACTGCTGAGGGGAGCAGCAGGCGGGTCAGGAGAGGTCTGCCATGCCATGTGGATCACCTCCAGGGCCCGGTAGATCGAACTTGCACTGAGCAGGTGCTGTTTACTTGCAGTGCTGCATCCTAACCCGTTGCGCCACCAGGGAGGGCCCGAAGAAAATGTTTTAACCCTCAGTTTGGCCAAGATTTCTTAGATACAATATGAAAAGCATGATCCATAAAAGAAAAATGATGACTTTATCCCATCATTTAATGTGTGGCAAAGAAATGCGGTAATTTTGGGGGTGATCAATATCTTCACCCCCTTGCAGTATGGTTCTACAGTATAAACACATGACAAATTAATAAAATTTGCCCTTTAAAAATATATAGTTTTGTTATAAGTGTATTATATCTTAATAAAGTTATTAAATGAATAAAAAATAATATATAATGCTTGCTTGAAATAAATTTATATTAATTTTAATGATCCATAGAGTCAGTAAACATTTTCTCTAGCATATTTTTGTCAAAAATGAACTCTTATGGCTGGTACTGGGACCAGAGTGGATTTAGGCAATAAATTTACCTTGACATCCTGATACATTTCCTTAAGAAATTTATCTGCATCTTAAAAATAGCTTTAGTATCAGATGATATGGTAGTTGCTATGGAAACTGCGCATTTGAGACAGAATCACAGTGTATAAAAGTTGTAAGTCATAAACACCTTACAGTCACTGCTGTCCTGCAGCTCCTGTCACCATCTTCCTGCTTTGGGAAGAAAAAACATTTCTTGGTGAACTTAAGAATCTTTCTAGGGCCCTCCCTGGTGGCGCAGCGGGTTAAAGCACAGCACTAAGAAGCTTAAGCCACTTCCTCATGAGTTCGATTCCCGCCTGCCCCGGAGGAGACCACATGGCGTGGCAGACCTCTCCTGACCCGCCCGCTGCTCCCCTCAGCAGTGTACTTTGTCAGTCTGCCTGTTCTGCTCCCCACTCTGTCTCTGGTGAAGCCTCTCACCCTCCGCATCTCTGGCCTGTACCCCAGTTCTGTATGAATAGATAAATAAATTTAAAAAGAATCTTTCCAAAATACTTTTCAAAACATTTTTATCCACTACCTGTACCCAATTATAGATTTGAGCATCCTTGCGATACATAGGGAAATGTGATATTTTAAGGGACAGAGAACGAAGATTTGCAATTGATAAGTCATTTATAAACATGTAAAGTTTAGGGCAGTATAGGTGACTTCTTTCAGATGTGTCTGACAGGAAAAAAATGATTTATGAAGCAGGTCAATTTACTTTAGTGGATGAGCAGGAAATGGGCAAGCATTTAAGATCACTCATGGGTCATCCTATTATCTCCAATACTGGATTTGACTATATTCAGTACACATTTAGGAACCAGTTAGCCTCTGAATATTTCACAGGATATCTGTAGCAGAGTACATAGGTTTGAACTTAGGAGCTAGTGAAAAACCTGCCTTCCTCCTTAATCCTCACAACAGGGTAGTGACTTCCTGACCCACAAGAAATAATTGTCGTATATCTGCTTTGTCCACACTCCAGCTGATATATTTATACCAGATTCTACAGCTCTGTAGTCTTTCCAGCTAAACATCAAACATAGCCTCCATCAGAGATATTTTTACCACTTAGTTCACTTGCTTTAATTATACCAGGTGTCTGGGATATTTTATTTTATTGAATCTACTAGATTTCCTGAAGTGAACTATAAAATTGAACTTAAACATGAGCTCATTTCTAATTTTAATGGTTTGAAATTGTCTCTGTTTTGCTGGTTAAGTTTGTTGCATTTTTAGGGGGCAATCAAATTGGAATTGTGTTTACAGTACTCTGTCTTTAAGTTATTGCTCGTGGTTGTGGCAACATGAATTAATATCTTTATCTTTCCTCTAAGGAAATTTCAGCCTTGTACTTCCAGCATTCAATTCATATTCTAGCAGCAAATTTCAAGCTGGGAAGAGTGCATTTCCTCTCTCAGACCACATTCTCTCCAGCAGACCCTACTATAACTTAAACAGAGCTGCTTCCAACTTCCTGCTGACTTCCACATCCATTATGGATAAAGCCTGACCAGATGTGGTCCTCCATGATTTATGTGGTCCTTGCTGACTTCTCCAGTGTCACCAATAGCCAGTTCCCCCACTGCCTTCTACTCCTAGACAGATGGAATCACTTCTCTTTCCTGAAATCCACCCTGCTGTTAAACCTTTCTCTGACTTTGCATAGGCATCCTCTGAAACATTTGGTCCCTTTTCTAAATCTAGAGAACTGAGTATTTCCCCTGGCGTCCTCAAGGAAAACAGACTGCTCCTTTTCACCTCTGATCTATTCACACATCTCTATTAGAACACTTATCCACCTCCCTTACCAGACTGTCAATCTGAGCTCAGGGGTGTCGTACACTTGTATTTTGCACATTGAGAACAGGACTCAGTACCAGGTTACCCACCATCGTTAGTCAAGTGTCCCCTTGGACAGTGGACAGGTATAGTCAGTTTTCTACTCTGTGATAGTATTTCAGGCAATACTACAGAAATGCTAAAATCTTGCCCTGTCAGTTTCTCAAGTCATTCTGTGTAATGTGGAAACAGGTGAGAATGTGAGTCATAGAACTTTAATTGCTGTGCAAACACCTGGCTCCCCAGCAGAGGATTCAAGTCCAAGGCCACAATGGAATACATGACTTATATTCAAGGTCTAAGTGAGACCTCCTACTTCCTATCTAACTTTTCAGATGGAGGAGAGCAGTTTAAAAGAGTGGGTGCCGAGAATCTAGAGGACATTTGCCCATCTAGTTTTATAGAGTGCTAGAGAACCCTATTAGAATAAATGTGGTCCAGGCAATTGTGGCCTTTGACCAATCGGATTGTTTCTTGCATAAAATAGAATGGTCTAGACAGGGAAGGCAATAGAGAGAGGTTTTAAAATTGATTCCTCCATACTGTGTGTATTGTAAGTCTCTCCTGAGGCCATTACAACTCTAGTGCTCAGGATAGGCTAAAATTCCTATACCGAATTTGTTGATAGAGGGGAAGGTAAGGACAATAAAAAGAGGTTCTAACACAAATAATAGCTAATACTTAGTACATTTTATGTAGCAGGTACTTATTTTGTACAGTTTGAGAAGATGAATCCATTGCATTTGCACAATAATTGCATAAGACAGGAACTATCAGGTCCACAATCTGGGTGCCAGATATTTAGTGGCTTAAAGTTGCATAGGTCGTAACCAGTGGAACCGGATCTTGAACCCAGCCACTTCCGTTTGGAGTCACAGCCCTTAACCACTATACTAAGTTGCTAAGTACCAGTTGTTGTAACAGGTCCAAAAGGTAAAATGGGGACCAGGGCAGACAAGCACTTGTTCTTAGAAGGCTCATCATCATCTAATGAGGGATACTATGATAGTGTATGATAGGAGAACCTGTGAAGGACCTCAAATCCATGCTTTAGAGCACAAAATAAGACTTGTGGAAGGATTAAAGTTTGACAAGCAGACTAGATCCTGTAGAATGGGCCTGGTAAAGCGTTGGTTACTGGCATTAGGAAAACCCGCAGATGAGAAAAAACTCAGCATATTCAGGGAGTTAAAATTAGAAGCAAAAATACTGCAGTCTGAACAGCCACTTTAAAGGGTTTGGACTTCAATCTGACATGTTTAGTTTGAGGTGTCAGTGGGAACATCCAGCTAGAGATTTGTGTCTGTAATTCAGAAAAAGATTTGGATGGGAAATGTTTATTTGGGAGTCATTAGTATAGAAGTAGAAATGTAAACCACTGGCTGGATAAGAATGTGTGAGAAGATAAGAAGGCATAAATCACCCTAACTAGCACCAAAAAATTAAGGGATGTCAGGAAGGAGAAACTCAGAAGATAAGGTCACAATGAAACTGTTAAGAGAATGGAAGAATAGATGAATGTGATATTACTGAGGCCTCAGGTTCTGAGGCATTCTGAGAGAACAAAGGGTCAATGATAGCCAGACTTGCAAGGATAACGACTGGGAAGCAAGTACTAGATTTAACAACAAGGTGGTCTAACTGGATTTGAAAAGCTTCAAAGAATTACAGGAGGTGTGAACCACTTTGTAAAGTGTTGGTAATGAACAGGACACACAAAGTAGAAAAGACTGTCTGAGAGGTTTGGCTATCCGTATGAACTGAATACAAGGGAAAGAATTTGTTTGGTATTCTTATTCACTTATTAAAAATAAAGATTATGTCTTACATTTCATTCACTCACACACTCATACAGTAATTTGCATGTGTTAGATGTTTAATAAACTTGAAGATGGTTGATAGCAATATGTTTTTCTTTTAAGAAAAAAAACACATCTTGTGTATAATTTTTGTATTATGAATTTATCCCGCTTTTCTATACATCCTGTGTACAGAATATTAGAGTACTTAATATTGAGACTATGTCTGTATCCAAAAAAAGAAACAGACTCTATAAGGAAGAAAAAATAAGCAATTTTATAATTAGTAGTTATATTACATTCAAATGATAATTTATAGATAACATGTAATTCAGTTAATTGGCATATTTAATAAAATAGAAAATTTAATTTCCTAACATGTCCTAAGGAAAAGAAAAATTAACTGGATTTGAAAAAACGTAATGGTAAAATGAATCCTACCCATAGCATACATCTAAACTGTTAAATTTCAAAAATTTGAACATTTAAACATATAAGTTGTAAGGTGGCGTTTTTATTGAGAAGATTCCACACCACTTTATAAATATCATGAGGTCATATTTATCAACAATGATGGCCAACTATGTAGTTTTAGTAGCATTTCTATGACTTCAAATTGAACTTCTGTGACTTCAAATTGAGCAGCTTGTCAACTTGCCCATAAAATATTTTTCAATTGATGTTTCTCTCCATTCCTCTTAAAATTCAAAAGAACTACAAAGTAAATATATGATTCTATAATTTGGAGAGTTACTAAAATAAGAAATTGTATTTTAGGCAATTATCTGCTTATTGGAAATTATCCAATAGAACAATAGCCCTGATTTAAAAGGCCACAGGCTGTTATCTAATATGATGACATGCTTGCAATTATACTGAGTCAATCATTTATGATATTTGAATCACAGAGGAAGTTAAAAAAAGTTACCAATTAGTTGTATTTGAATAAAATAGAATATTTTGATCACATACAGGGAGTGTTGATTCTCAAAGAACAAAAGTGCTTACACAAAAAAGAAGTATGTTGGAAAAGGCAGGAATTCTAAGGCCAGATTATTACAGCATACACTAACTAAACATTTGCGATGTACCAAAACTATTCCAAGTACTCCTCTAATTAAATTATTTTTATATTATAGAATTTTACTAAGTTCCACTGTAGTAACAAACAACTCCAGATCTCAGTAGCTCACGATATAAAAATTTACTTCTTGTTTTAAGTTGGCTATATGCTTCTTATTTAGGAATTCAACTGAAGCAGGAACACTTATTTAAGTTTTAGGGCAGAGGGAGGTAGAGAAACAGCCAAACCATGAAATGGCTCCTAAAGCTTCCACTTGGTCTTGGTACATTGAACAAAGAAAGTCCCATAGACAAGCCCAACAGTCAATGGAGTGGGGAAATGATTTCTTCTGAAGGTGACAGGATAAATCACATGTCAACAAGTAAGATACCTCATGTTCTAAGAGGACAGCAGAAACTATCTGAAGTTGATAAAACAACTGTCCTCAGTCCTTCCTCTTCATTATATATTGTTTCTTTTAGATCTCCGGGATCATGGACCTGGGATGGGAAAGAACTTAGTCACAGAGACTTGAGTGAGGGACTGAGTTCAAGGCCTCAGTGTCAATCTTTATTTTTCCAGGATTTTTATTCTCATCTTCTCAGCATTAGACTATACAGAAAGCATTCTAAACACAACATAAATTTAACATTTCACCATAGGCCTTATTTTGACCTTTTGCTAACCATCTGTGAAAACTGTATGTGGCATGAAATCATGCAATCAGTGCTCATAATTAAGAGTTACATATTTTCATGTTAAGGCATGCATTGTAAAGGTAAGGATCAAAGTTTTATATTATAAGATTTTTTGAGGAATATTAACCACTTTTGCCCACACCAGGAAGGACATTCCTTGTGTCCAGATTGGGTTTAGAGAGAACCATAAGAGTTTGCTCTAGGTACATCCCGGGAGGTCTGGCTGATGGTCACGTAACCTCAAGAACCATCTTTGGATCCTGTTCATGTGAGTGTGCTCCAGTCACAGTGACCTTGCCATATTCCACAGGTGCACCTGACTGTGACTCTATTGTTTCTCCACAGCCTCTCTGCTTTATGATGCTTCACTCCCACCTCTGCATCCAGTGGTGCACCTTTTGGTTCAAAAAAGACAACTTTTCTATTGGTAACTTTGGTAACTTCCACTCACAAATTCAGAATTCAGTGGCAGACAAGTACTGCAATTGTTATTCAGAAAATGATTAAGGGAAGTAGCTCTTTGGCAGTGCAACTATCTCAAAAATATTATCTATTTTTTATTTGATTTCTGGCTACTTGCATTTATCGCTACAATAGTTAACGCACAAGTCTCTCTCTGTCAGCCTCTCTCTTGCTCTCTTTCCTAATTACAGAAATCTTGGCTTCTCTAGGTCAGTCACAACATTATACATATCCCCAGGTTACTTAGTTTAAAAGCATTTGTTGGGCATCCCCTTAATTCAGTCTGAAGCTCTAAAAAAGGGATTGATTACCACAACACAACTATTTCATTTCTTGAATGAATACATTTAATCAAGTTCTATCATTAAAATATCACTCAATTTTCTATTTTTACCTATTTGATTCAACTCATTTTCTTTTTGCAATCCCACAAATTCCCTCAGCTTTCTATAGCTACTGCAAGCAGGACAGCGATTTCTGAACTTACATATTACTTCATTCATATAATTAAAATCAACTAATTGGTTTTATTAACATGCTGATAACACACAATTGGTATAAACTCAAAGTCCTTGCTTCATTATATGTCTTTCAAATTATAGCAGGCAACATTTTTACCAATGTTTGCCACTGAGTCTCCATTTTTCCAGCCTCCAATATCCATTTCCTTGCCCTGCATTAGCTGACCTTGAGCAGAATGCCACATTCTTTAGGTTTCTGTTCATAGCACAATCCCTCTTCTGAGTACCAATTTCTCTATGCTTGACTTTTGCTAGAGTACTTTGTGGTATCAAGAATTTCTAAATTCTAGCAATTTACCACAACAAGTTTTGCTGTTGTTGTTGTTTTCTATTATGGTACATGTCAGTGGAGGCCATCACAGCTTCCATTCTATGGCACTGTCCAAAATGTTCTGGATTTGGGGACCTAGGTTTGGAAACAGAAGAACAAGAAACAATACTAAGCTCTGCAATACTTCTTAAAGATTCTGTTCAAATGGACCATTTGTTCTTTGTTCATCTGCCACTGATCAAAGCAGGTCACAGGATCAAGCCTGATTGTCATGGTGCAGGGATGTATCACCAGTCACTCCTCCATGGAATGTAACCCCATGAGAAAGACAACAAATAATTGGAAACAAACAAAAAGCCATCACAGTAATCCTATAAGGTAGGCAAGCTTAAAATAGCTTGGAAATATTGTTGGTGGGGCCAAGATTTGAAGTTTGGCTTGAGAGCTAATCTGCTTGACCACAAAATGAAGTACAGTTGGGCTGCGAGGGACCTTACAAGTTCCCAAGAGCCATACGTCTCTTTGTGACCAAATAGTCTCGTTTCTGAAGCATTCTTGAGTTTTATATGGACATAAAAGAAAATACATAAATGAAAGTCTGTCCAAGGCCTTCATGAATTCACAATTGCAGTACTCAACTTAACTTGATTAGGGTCCCTCATTCCTGTCTCAAATTTCCAGGAAAAGTGATGTCAGTGGCTTGGTTATGGGATAAGTCTAGTGAGTTTCAGCCCCAGGTCCAGTTCATGTGGTCCATTACCCACACTAAATAGAACTAGGAGGCAGGCTATATGAGAAGGGTGTTTGGGTTGGGAGGAAATTATTTTGGAAAAAGTTAATTAGTCTTGGCTTTAAAACGAACTACATTTTGAAAGAATCTCACCTGTTTTATTTGGAAATGTGAACTATGGGCTGATGCAGTCATGTTCATATTTTTTCTTTTGGCAGTGTCTTTTGGCAAGGAATGGAAACTCAGTTTCCAGTTAAGTTTATAAAACTGGAAACAGTAAAAAAAAAAATCCAATAATGAAACTCAGATATTAATACATGTACACATAGTTAAATAACCAGATAGTGTTCAAGAATGAAATGAAAAAGAGCAGTGTCCAGGCCATTTTCATATGAACAGCATATGAGAGACTGAATCATTCTTTTGCAGAGCAGTCTTCCATTACTAAAGCAAGTGCATTGATGATCTGGCTAGAAAATAAAGAGATTTCAGAAGCCAAACTAAAGGTAAATTTAGAGGGAAACTGATGTGGTAAACAGAGCCATCTGCTGAAGCTGTTGCCTAACGAAATCCAATTTTCACGGCTTCTTCAGATGCACGTGTAGGGGGAGGGGCAAGAGAAAGTGTGGGGTGCCATCCGGCATGTGCATCGCCACAGGGTGGCTTGGCAGAGATTGACCACAGGAGGTAGACTTTCAAGCAAGAATAAAGTAGAATAAAGCTGCAAAAGCCTCAAAACCTGACACGTGAAGAAGGAAATTCCTCTGTTCTGAAAGTTCTTTGTGTAAAGAACAAATAGCCCTGAGAACTGGTCAGCACAAACTAAACTTCCTCAAGTTTGTAGACAGAATCCATTGATTGGATTATTCTTCATGATCCATTTTGGCTCATTTAATTTGACATCTCCTTTGTCTTAGCTCTCATGACTTCCTCTATTCGGGTTTATTCTCTCATTTTGATGTAACTTTGTCCTCTGGTTGTTTTCTGGTTTATTCTCTCATTTTGTTGAAATGTGTCCTCTGGTTGTTTTCTTAAAGAGTGAACCCAGAAAGCGTGCCTTAGAGTTCTTGTATGGCAAAGCCTGCCAGCTGCTCACCACAGTGCATTTCTTCTTTCCAGACCTGCGGTTAGACTAAAACTCCCATTCCCATGAAACTAAATTGTTACCAGTGGAATATGAGAAATGACATGTGCCATTTCCAGGCAGCATTTGTAAACAGCTCCATGTGTAATGAGGGAGGGAGGGAGGGAGGGAATCTTGGTCACCTAGGAAACTCCTGCAGAAGGTGGCTGGGCCACTTTACCTTGAGTTTCCTGAGTGAGAAGCACTATCCCTAGTTAGCAATAATAATGTAAACTCAAAAACAGTTGAATATTGTTTCTTAATCTTCTAACAGATAATAGTCAGCATCAGTGCTACTAAACAAGACTCTCTGGTAGTCAAGTTAAAGTACAAATATACATACATATATATATTATATATATTATATATATACATATTATGTATATCATAATATGGAAGTATTCAGTCTTTAGAAAATTCTATCATCTCAATAGAATACATTTTGCATACTTGTTAATATCTTTAGTTTATTACCACCACTCAATGATACCGTATGTACAGAATTTTAGTTTAAAAGTAATTTTTCTCTTAGAATGCTGAAAACGTGGCTATATTGTCTTGTAGGAACCATGTTGCTGTGAAGGTATGATGCAGTTTGGTTTCTGTTTCCCTTTGGAAACTTCTTTCTTTTGCCAGGGAGCTTTGCAGGTCGTATCTAACATTCTGAAATTTCAAGATAGCATGCTTTGAGGTTTATTTTTCTTTTAACTCACTCTTTTGGATACCCACTGAACACCTTCACTCTGGAAATTTGTGTCTTTCTGTTTTAAGGTTATTTCTTACTTTCTATATGCGATAATTCTGTATTTTCTCTGTTCTCTTTCTGAAAGAATTTATGTTTTGGGAAATTTTTATTACCTTCCTTTTATACTTTTAGATTTATATGTTTTTGTGTTATGTTTCATGCGATTCCTTTGATGTTTAGCCCCTATGTAATTTTAGAAAGCAGCTTCATACTTTGTAATTAAGAAATCATTTTTTCTTATTCTATTTGAAAAGCATCTTTTCTATTGTGGCACCTCCTGTTTGACTGTCCTTGTAGGTTAAACCCATTTAAAATACACTTGCTATTCTTTAAACAGTGTTCTTGATAGAAGAAATAAATGTATAATCAATCTGACATTTTTGGTAATGGGGTCTTTATGAGCAAAGTTTAAGGGTAAAATACTACTAAAATTATTTGTAGCTGAAGTGTAGTGACAGGTTATGTTTATATCTAGGTAATTTCAGTATTTATGTTGCTGCATTTATATTGCTTAGTGACATTCAGTCTGACAGCTCTAGGGTTATAGGAAGAGCTGCTGCAAAGCTATGGCCAATTTGCTTCATATTATGTGGGACATCTGATTTCAAACCTGTTTGGGTGATGGTAGTTATATTCAAACATGGTGTATCAAGCTAAAAGAGGCACACTCCAGTGTAAACATATAAGCTTTAAAGTTTTGAAGAACTTAATTCAAACTCCGCGCTGGTATTTGCTAACAGTGAGACATTGGGCATTTCTTAATTTCTCTGAACTACTGAATCCTTATCTATAAAAGGGGGATTAATTGTTATCCCTACTTCACAGACCTGTTGTGAGGATTAATTGAGGTAATGTAACTAAAGTATTTAGCACAGCATCAGGTGTGGGGAATACTGAATGAGTGACAGCTGTTATTATTTTAATGGCACATAATTACACGTTAACAAAAGCTATAACACCCCATATATGGGGATTGCCTAGAATGAATTAAGGCATACACACACTCTTGAAATGAAGAAATATAATAACCATATAAAACATCGCTTGCTTACAATAAGTATTTAATTTGTAGTGAAATTATTCATTATAAAAAAAGAGCTTGAAAGATTCATTCAGATGTTTAGGGGTGGCACAGGTCCTGGGGAGAAGCCAAAAGGACATCTACTGATATGTATAATTTATGTAATATAAAGGTTTAAACCTATTGAAAATAAATAATAAGTGTAGGTAAATCATTTTTCTTTGATTCTCTCTTATTTAAAATTGTATTAAGTCTAGTTTTACTTTTTTTCTTTTCACAGAGGTAAGCAAACAGTTCCCTGTAATTCAGTCTTTAAACAAAAGTTACCAATGACTGTAACCTTCATTTATTATGAGATTAAATAATTTGTCGTATTAGGATTCTCAGAATATAACAAAAACAGGACTCATTATAATAAATTAATGCTTTAATAACTCTTCCTCATTTTAATCTCACATCAAAATAGGTGGAATTTATTTTAAAAATGCCACTTTAAGTATGTAAGAAGGAAAAATAATGCAGAATTCAGTTTATTACTCTAACTTTATCTTCTCACTATAAAGAACATTACAAGGGGGTAGGTATACTTAATTTTTTTTTCTAGGATGTGCATAGATGATGCATTTTTGACACTTTCAGAGCTGTTTAGATACCTAAAACCAATACAACAAAAATCTACAACTACTTAAATCTTCATTCTGTGTGTATGTGTGCACATGTAAAATCTACTCTTTTCATTTCTTTGTAGTATTCAATTGTATGAATATAACAAATCTTGTATATCTTTTCAAGAGTTAATAGATCTTTGGATTGTTTTCACTCTTTGATTAACATAAACATTTTATGATCATCCATTGACAATCCTTTGTGTAATTTTTACACAAGGGAAAATATGCAAGGAAGTGTAACTGCTAGGTCACAGAGACCATCTTTTTTTAATTTAATAGGAAATCACCAAATGGATTCCTAAAGTTGCTGTTCCAGATGCAGCCTGACAGGTAACATATGCAAATAGCAAGTCTATAACATTCTTAGCATTTGGGTGTTTTCAATGTTTTCTATTTTAGCCATTCTAGTAGATCAGAAATGGAATTTCCTTTTGTTTGTAGTTTGTATTTCCATCATTAATAATTATGTCAGTCACCTTTCTTATGGTTTATTAACCTTAATGCATCTTCTTTGTTATAAAAATTCTTTTATCCATTTTTATTGTATTTTCACTATTGGGTAGTAAAAGTTTTTCACTTAGATGTGAAGATAATAACTATTATTTGAGCGTATTTTCTCCTAGTCTTTGGCTGTTCATTTATAACCTTTATAAAGGGCCTTACTTTTGTTTTAGCTAAATTTTGAATCTTGATGAAGTCCAATTATCCACTTTTTATTTTAATATGTGTATGTGACTATATTGTAGTATTGTATCTAAGAACCTTTGCCAAATATAAGAATACTAAACTGTTCTCATGCTTTCTTCTAGACGCTTTATAACTTTAGTGCTTATATTTAGGGCTATGTTCCTTTCAAATTAATATTTGTCAAGTTCGTCAAGTTTGTGTTATCATATAAATGCTGAGGTTACATTTTTCTGTATAGTATGTCTATCCAGTTATTCCAATAACTTTTGTTGAAATGGCTTTCCTTTTATATTGAATTTAAATTTATAATTTTTTCCAAAATTAACTGACCATATACATTGGGGCCTATTCATATTTATATCAATACCACATTGTCTGGAATACTGTAACTATATGAGTTACTGAAAAATCAATATTGTGAATCTTCCATATTTCTTCCTTTTTCAAGATTGTTATGACTATTTTAGGCATTTTATTTTGCCATATTTTAAAATTATGTTAATTTATATTTTAAAAGCCTATTGGGATTTTCATTGAATTTGCATTGAATCTATGAATCATTTTAAAGAAAAATAATATGCTAACATTTTTTAATTTTCCTATTCTTGGACATGGCACATCTCCATTTATTTATTTAAAGATTTATTTATTTATTCATACAGAACTGGGGTACAGGCCAGAGATGCGGAGGGTGAGAGGCTTCACCAGGGACAGAGTGGGGAGCAGAACAGGCAGATCGAGGAAGTACACTGCTGAGGGGAGCAGCAGGCTGGTCAGGAGAGGTCTGCCATGCCATGTGGATCTCCTCCAGGGCAGGCAGGGATCGAACTCATGGGAAAGTGGCTTAAGCTTCTTAGTGCAGTGCTTTAACCTGCTGCGCCACCAGGGAGGGCCGTATCTCCATTAATTTAAGTTTTGATTAACTTCTCAGTGAAGGTTCATTTTTTGTTGTTGTAGTTGTTTTCTGCATCTTTTGTTAATTTTATCTCTAAACACGTTTTTATATTATTGTAAGTGAAATTGCTTTGTAAATTTTGTTTTCCAGTTGTCTTATGAAAATATGTAAAAATAAAAGATTCTCAAATAAATGTTTTTCTGTGTCATTGCTAAGTTCATTTAGTAGTTCTTCTTAGAAACTGTGTTGAGAATTCTTTAGTGTAACTTCCGTTATCTGTGATAACGCTAAGATACAGGGCAAAGACTCATTACCACTAATATTCTTTAGTAAAAGGTGAAAGATATATACAATCTGATGAGAAACCAGAGTATTCCACTAATATTCTTTACATAAAGCCCACACTCATCTCTTCACTTACTAGTTACAGTTTCTAACCCCTATTAAAAGGAAAGTTGATGTTTGCATTGGGAAAGAAGGAAGAATGGAAGACCAGGGCAAGAGTTTAGTCTTACTTGCTTGTTCTAGAATAAGAATGTTCCTTTTTTTTTTTTTTTTTTTTTTTGGACATGGCAGATACCAAAAGCTGACTCTTGGTCTCATTTTTGATTCTTCAGTGTCCTCTTTGGGAACATTCCCTTTGAGGCAATGAGGCAGGAATAGACAAATATACTGCTGTGTCCTATTTTTTTTTTTTAACTTTGACATTTTGTTCATCACAGGTTCTTATGCATTGATTTCTCATTTTTAAAATATTGTGTCAAATATCATTCACCTTGATGACTGATAATTTGGATTTGGGCAACTCCTTAAATTTTGTGTCTAAAACGAGTACTTTACTAAATCACTTAGTCCCAACCCTGATTCTTTGTATTTCCTGTGACACAGAAACTAAATTTTGTTCTAGCTGGTCACAGATCACTTAGCACCTCCTACTTATTTTTTTTTGTCACGTAAAATTTACGTTCAGGGTCCTATTCTCTGCCTATATCGCCCTTGAAGTTGGAATTTAGAATACCTTCAGGCAGTTTTCCTTCCCTGGCCCATGGTTGATCCACAAGACCCTCTCATCTTTTCTTTCCATGACAAAGTTTACATAAGCAAGGTGATCCCAAAGCAACTGAGAAGTTTGCTTTTGCGATTGGACTTCTATGTTGCAGTTAGACATCAGTCCAACTGTCTGGGAGCTGAGATAAGGAACAGGGATGTCCAAATAACTCTTTGTGTGTGATGGGAGCAAGGGGGGGTGGGGGGAGGGAGGGAAGGTTTTGCTAGGGGACTTAGCACAATCTGATTTAAAGGAAACTTTTCAGTCATTTCCCACTTTCCAACTTCTTGGCTACTAATGTGGATGAAATGTTACTAAGGGCGAGGAAGCTTTATTTAGCTAAGTCACTTACCAATTAAGTCTGTGCTCTATCACTTCCCATAGAATATAGCATTCCGTTTACATTGGTGAAATGGCTAAAACTTAAATATGCTGCCCAGTTATTTCCTGTCTCTCCCCCACCCCAGTGAATCATGAACTCCATAAAAGCAGGGGCCATTTTTGTTTTAATCATGCGTGTGTTCTCTGCACCCAACACAGTGCCTGGGAAATTTTAAACTCGCCATAGTAGTTTGCTGTCAGAGTAGAATGAGTGAACTCTTTTCCAGCACCACACTAAAACATATGTAAAAATTATAAGCTTCCTGCTGTATTTTATTATCTGCCAGTAACAATATATATTCTTACTTTGTAATACTGATGAAGGGTTATGAATGCAGACTTGATTATGAAAGATGTTAGACAAAAGTAAGATGAATGGGATTCAGCAAAGATCAGCAAGAAACATTTAATGAGGAAGTGAAGACTGCTTATATTCTCAGAGTCAGAACATGAAACTCTTTAGAAAACAGCATGGAAGAGGCTAGTGGCAGGTTTTCACTATTCTCTGCAGTAGCCTCTGCACCCCTCTATCTGAAACGATAAACCTTATTCTCTGTGGATTTACCTGGATGGAAACCAATCAGGCAACTGTACAAATACTACAAACACCTGCACGTCAGAAAAATTTAACAGTGCCAGCACCAAATAGTTCTTTTGGTTTATCTCAAAGAATGTTCCCAGTTAATCCTCTCTTGGGGACATAGATAAACTCTCTGAAGCTAATACAGTCTTAACATAAATTAAAAATAATGCAGAAAAGACATTTTACAGCATACAGTATTTTGTTACCTTTGGATTTCTATTCCCATTTTGTAAATCTCATTGTTGAAAAGAAAATATTTTCACATTATTGTTCTGAAGAGGCCGGTAACCTCGGTGCTATACACGGTGGTATATTTTCTCCTATTTCCTCCCTTGGTAACAACTTAGAAAACCCAGATGCTAAGCTATGGAAGAGGTTCTTACAAAGCACCTGGCTTCTTGGCAGATATCTCAGATGGTTGGGGTGGTAGCTGCTTTTCCATCTGAATGTTTTAAAGTTGGTTTTAGGTCCAAGATTTACTTCTAAATTTAAAAAATGTAGATTTTTGTCATAATGTCATTTAAGAAATTGGAATTGTGATGAAGTTTTCATCCAAATAGAAGTTATGTTATATGTAACAGTATGTTATGCTGTTTTATATCTATAATATATATTATAATCTATTCAGTAAATAATATGTTTTTTAATTAAATGTGCTTCTATATGTGACTTGTATATAACTATAAAGTAATACTTCTCAGATATTATTTCCAATATATCTTTTTCCTCTTAGAATCATCTTAAATATCTACCCTTCTCTAACATGTTCCCTTTATTTCAAAAAGACTGATTAATAATCCATAGGAGTAGGAGTCCACTTGTTTCAAAACATATAGTAACTAGTAGTATAGTAACACAAATATTGCTTATTTCCTACCTCATTTAAAAATTGTTTGAGATAAAATGCTATAATTCAAAATTTTCCTTTTTGTGTTTCTCTCCTTTTGTGAGAACAGTTAATACTTTTCTATGGTTTTGAGATTTCCCCTTTCCTTTCTAAGATTCTGTACCATTGCTACTTGAAGGACTCATTAGTAATTATAATTTTCTCAAAACTGCCGGGACACTCTCAGTCACTCTTTTTATAATAACTCTGCCAGTGTTTCCTTTATATTTCATCTATGTCTAAAATTTGACTATTTTTTTTCTGTGTCCTTTCATATGAACTATATATTTTCGTTTCTTGGTCCTTATTAATGTTCAATAATAGTCCTCTGAAAATCATATTTACTATTTTTAAGTAACCATTAAGGTCTATTCTTACCATTAATAAATCCACACACTCTCACTTCACAGATGCTTCCCAAAGCTTCCATAGTGTATTCCTACTATATTTATATTGCTTATTATTTCAGAAAACTCAATTTAAAAGGGAGGGCCTAAATTTTAAAAACTTATTTGATTAGATGCAATTAAAACATGCTGTTTAGTAAAACAAATTGGAATTTTACATGAAAGCTTAACTGAATGATTATATAACTTCACTTCTGAATTTCACTCTTAATGCTGTACCTTAAGTCATTATTAAATGTTTCCACCTATGTTTACCATTAAACAAAAACATATTTATTACTACTTGAGATATGAGGTAAGGGTGAACAAAAAATCTATCCTCTGGCAACAAGATAGCAAGATAAAAATATTCCCCAAACTGATCAAGTCATAGTGGGGTAGCAGATCATGCAAATAAAAGAACGAGGAAGAGAAATCACAGAAGCATTGGTGCAGATACTCCTTGACTGAACTCACTTTGTGACAGAACACTCCAGGTTGAGATTCTTCCCATTTGGTTTCCTTGGCTCTGACTGAACTGGGTTGGCCTTCCCTGTCTGCTTTCCTTGAATGCACTTCAGCTTTTTTTCAGTCACATAATAACTTTGTGTAGCTTATAAGCTAAGAAGTCAATCCAAGGTTAAGCTGTTGCTTGACAGAGAAGAAATAAGTAATTTGATATGAATGTTGTGTGTGACATGGGCATGTGATTTCAACAGTGACTGAAGATATGTGATAGAGATCGATTCTTATTCCAGAATATCTTTTGGCATCCAAAGCTAACAGAAGATTGTAAGAATGGAATACCTGTAATGCTGATGTGGTTTTTTTTTGTTTTTTGTTTTGTAGAGATCACTAAACCAAATGCCTGTGGTGTGTCTTGCTATTATCAGGAATACAAGACTATTGTTAACTCTTAAAGCATCTTAATTATTTTAGAGAATCACAAAGACAGGAGTATTAAATTATATTAACTAAAATATAATAATTAATACAATATGTTATATTAATTAAAATATAAATATAGTTAAAAAAATCTACAGTTTGAGAATACTTAGAAATTAGCTACCCTTTCTAAAGTCTTCCTGGACTGGATGGGTTTTATGAATCTATAGACATGTGATCTGATCAGCCTCAATAATTACAACAGAAGAGGTATACTATGGAAATGAAATAGAAGCTATGCTGTGATAATTTAAACTGGGAAGGGAAAATTATCTCACCCTGGTCCTCATCAGCTGATAGCATTAACAAAATCTTGAGTCCAAAGGTAAAACTCCATTTTCTTAGATATCGTCCCAATTTTATTTGATCATTTTCTTCTTTTCAAATTTCTTCATTTCCTTTCCTGGAATATACCTCTGTCTCTTCTTTATAGAGCTAGGATCTTTTGTTTTCTTACTGTTTTCCTTAAACTCAGTAAGGAACTCTCTTATATTTCCACGTACTTATTCTCATTAATCTAGTGATAAACATGATTTTTTGCTTCATCTCACTTCTATCTAAATGATATTACAATTCGTTTTAAATTATCCATATAATTTAGTAAGTAATCCCAATTAATTTAAAACTATTTAATGACTAACAAACATTCTCTTTGCATTCAGTATTTTTCATGTCTGCCTATTCTTTAAGCACTACTGTCAGATTTTCAACTTTACATTACTTTTACAATTTTATCAAGGTATGTCTTACATACCATCAAGTTCACCAGTTTAAACTGTATGAATCAATGCCTTTTTAACATATTTAGAGCTGCACAAGCACCACCACAATCTAACTTGAGAGCAATTCAAACCTTGCCAAGGAAACATAGTACCATTAGCAGTAACACTTCATTCAAGCTTCTTGCCACTCGCTGCCCAGCCCCTAGCAAGTCCTGTTTCTTTTTCTCTGTGGATTTGCCTGCTCTGGACACTTCTGATGAATGGAACCAAGCAATATATCCTTTGTGACTGGCTTCTTTATTTAGCATAATGTGTTCAACTTTCAACCATATGATATCATATATAAAACTTCACACCTTGTAATAACAAGAGTAGCAATAATAATAATTTGCTAATTTAAATACACCTTCTCTTTTTGCATTGCCTTCCCATATCAATTATCTCAATCATGTAATAAAGTTCAAAATGATTTAAGTAATATCTTCCTTAGAATGGTAAAAATTTTCTATTACCGTTTTTCTTAAATCTAAAGCAGTATGATCTTATAGAATTATAGAAGAAAAGCTATGTGCTCTCTTACCACTAACAGTCTCCTTTCCATCTGTTGATGTACCTCTTCTGATATTCTCCTCCCCATTCTGTTAGAAGACTTCCTTGTAAAGCTATATTCTGTGAGTCGAATATGATTTTCCTGTCTATAACAAACCTTAATCTGGGGGAGGGAAATTTGAAAAGCATACAATGTTTATTTTTTTCAAGATATATTAGAAGGCACGGAGATTTCTACTATTAATTTATTCTGGCACATAATTCAAATATCAATTGATTAAACCCAGTCTTCAGTGACACAATGCATCTATCTATCTTGATGCTTTCATGCAATTTGTTTTATATGAAATTAATTTTGTGTTGGATGATAAAATGCAAACTTAAAAACAAACTGTAATGAAAACTCATTATAAAAATACCAGATACTCTTCAATTTTTGGTTTAAAAGTGAGTACATGTCAGTCGAGGCCAAGAGAAATTTTCCTCAGCTACATCAGTTTTATCCAGCTGTATTTCCATAAAGGTTTCTTCCACAATGTTTTCCATTTGGTTAGGATGGCCTTTTGGCTTTCCCCACCAATGTGCAATTATAAAGAGCAATCAAATTTACCCTCTTTCCCTGTTTAATGGGCTATCAAATGTATTGACACCAATCAAATCAGGAACCTGGTATAACAGGTTCTAAAGTTAGAAATCCTACATACATTTTCTATAGTACAAAACACTGATTGCACAGATGGCCAAACTTTTGAAGTTATGTTCATGGCTTATCATTTGTCTCTTCAGTCTGTTTCAGAAGTGGGCCATGTGACTTGTTTGGGACAGTGGAGTGTGACCCAAGAACATAGATCAAACACTTAAGCACTTCTACTGATGTTCTTCCCTTTGCCATCACCTTGAGAATATACCATGTGACAAGGTAGCCTGCTGAAGAATGAGCAG
>NW_004567110.1:31619726-31749335 GCF_000260355.1 Condylura cristata
GGGGGGGGGAGGTGGGGGGAGCCAAGAAACCAGTCATCCAGCCTAAACAGTGCATCCAACTCACCACTCAATGTGCTCCAAATCAGTCAATACCAGAATTTCCCAGTCAAGTCCAGCCTAAATCCCTGACTTACTGAATCAGTCTTCATAAATATTTATTACTAGTTGTTATTAAATTTTTGTGCATAAATTAGTACTATAGCAGCAATAGATAATTCACACATACATTCTCAAAAAAAATCAGCAATCAATAATAAGATCATTGAAAGATCAGCAACGCAGGTAGAAGATGGAGATATTTCATTAGTAGTAATATCCAACTTATTGTCACTGATGGAAAACATGTTGAGATTGGTGAGTCTTCTTGAAACTGGAACTTAACCACTAAAAAGAAAATAAAAAATATTTACTAGCTTAACTATTTAGAAACACACCTTTTGGCTAATAGCTGGGATCCTTATCCAGATTTTGTAGAAAGAAATGAATTTTTAAAATAAATATTTATAGGGATGAAGATGTAGTAAAAAAAATAGTGATAAACATTCAATCCTTTCAAACATAGGAAAGTATTGGTTCTGTGTATCATGAAAAGAAAATCTTATCATTTTGGAAAATTTATAACATACACAAAAAAAAATAAAAGGAAGTTAATCACCTATAGTCACAACATTCAAATATAATAGACAGTTGTTAATATTTAGTATATTTTAATATATTTATTTCTACTTTATTTCTTTGCATATAATTTACTTAGCATAATTCACAGCATTGCTTATACAACATTATATATAAATGCTTTCATTTGTTTTAAAGTACTGTAAATTATAAATAAGCATTATTGGGATGACTATCATGTCACGAGAGTAGATATAATTTTTCCAAGTACTCTGGTCTCATGAACATTTAGTTTTCATGTTTTGTGTTGTTCTATTGTTATTACAAAAAATACATGGGTGAGAATTGATATAACTTGAGTGTTTTTTATATATAAGAACTGCTAATTAAAGACAAAGCCCTAGAACTGGAATTAATAGGTATATGCTTTCAGATTATTTTCCTTAAAGGGTTATAAAATAGAATATATGTCCAACATTTGGTATTATAATACAGAATTAAATGGAAAATATTGGCTATTGTTATGAATATCCATTATTACATTTTATTATGGTTGATTTCAGGAATTACTGTGGTTTCTAAGACTATTTCCTATTGATTAAATGTCATTACTATGTCTCCCTCCCTGTCTCTCCCCAGCTTTAGTTTCCTTTCTATTTTTTTTTTTTCTGACACCCTACTGACAAGATGGTAACAATACCTACTTTTTGGATGGTAGTTTTTGAGGCAATGGAAATACATATACGATGTTGATTGAGTTCTATCAATTTTCTAATTGATACATTTTTGGGGGTTGTTACTACATAATGGGTGTTTATTTCACTTAACCCCCCATATGATGGTATTTATAGTAAGGACCTTTGAGAAGTGGTTAGGTCTTAAGGGTAATCACGACTGAATGGGATTAGCATCATTACAAAAAGCAATGAAACAAAACCAAAAAACCTGCGGAGAACTCTTATGCCCTTTCCACTCTGTAAGAGCTCAGTGAAATGATGATCGTCTGTGAACCAGGAAGCTGAAGAGGCCAACACTGTGACCTTGGCCTTCCAGGCTCCAGAAGAGTGAGTAATATGTTTGTTGTTTATATGCCACCAAGTCTATTGTAGTTTGTTAATACAGCTCAAACAGTCTAAGAATATGTTCCCAAAACCTTAAAAATGATCTTATTATTTGAATCACCAACACCCACTTCTAGTGCTTTATACCATTTATAGTCTAGAATAATACTATGACTATAGAGGGAAAGAGCCATCTTCAACAATGCTTATTAAATAATTTTGATAATAAAAATTAGAAAAAGTTAAGCTAAAAAACATGATACATCTACATAGTTGAATACAACAAATATAAAAAACATGTAGAAGAAAAATTGATGAAATGAAGTACATTAATTGAAAAGAAATAGTATAAAGGATGATATGTGGTATATATGCACATGCCAAAACAGCATGGTGCCATTATAGTTGTTTTAATGAGGAGGCAGGGGCCTTAAAAAAATAAAAGACTATGGTGTAAGCAGTTTAGTGTGATAAGATTTTAATACATACTCGTGATAAGATTTTAATACATACTCTTTTTTTTGTATTATTTGTAGAATCTTCATTGTTCTTTCTAATGTTCCTATTTGCATGATCTAATATAAGAGTAAATGAGGGCTGAATGAAAGTTTAGGGTCTTCAACTATGAGTAAGGCATATGAATTCTAGTGTGTGAATTTTATGTCATATCTTTCGACTGTGCAGATGCTTTTTTATCTCCCTTCCTGCTCCTACATGTGTATTGAGGTTGACAGATAAATTACCTCCAAATAGCTCTACTATTACTCTTGGGTGATTGTACATTGAGTAGCTCTCTTGACATTTTCTATTGCTTCTCTGTATTTCAATAGATGTGCCAGTTATAATACAAGCTTCATTACTTTTCATCATTTGATAAGCTGAATATCTTAGATATGAAATTTATTAAGTGTCTCAAACTTAATACCTTTGGGGCCAAAGAGGTTATGCAAAATAAATAAAGCAGATCAGACATTGGCCAGGTACAATGGGAGCAGCTACTCGCCATTAACTGATTCTTGGCAAAAAGCAATATGGATTTTGTGGTGCCAGCTTTGATAATTTTCAAGAGAGTCTAGAAAGTCAGTTTTTAAAGCTATCTTTCTGTTTTTATGATCTAGCTATTAACCCAGATGTTTAAAAAGTTAACAATACATGATTTCAAGTTGTATTTGTCCTGAGAGGTGAGTTTGTGATTTCTGACATTCAGACTTGTCAACATGTCAAACTTGAGGTGTCTACAAATAAAGGTTTCTAATATAAAGACCAATAATTTCGCAGTGAATAATCAATTTGCTTATTAAGTAGAAATCAAAGCATATTGTGACTGGCAGTTGTCAAACTGAATGAGATGACAAACAAGTAAGTCAATATACTTCAGTTTTATACCCAGGATCTTTAAAATGAATAATTTTAGATTTCTTATATATGTCCTTTCTGTCAGAGAAATTTCAAGATTTATAAATTCCTATGTACATAATTTCTACTTCTAACATAAATGGGACATTGTAACGGGCCTTGGGAAAGGAGATGTAACTGTAATGGAACCACAAAGTAGTCTGATTTAAGATTACTAGATCTGATACACTGTATGTAGTATGAGTCTACCTTCCAGAACATTCCCCAGTCATCTCTAAGATTGAGAGTAGTGTGACAGGAACACACAAATGACTTAGACAGCTTGAAATCCATGATATTAGGTACCGGTTATCTATAAGAGTTATCAGGTAATGAAGGATGACCAATATGTGGAAACCCTGAGGCTTTTGGGAAATTACAGTTCCTTTGGAGAGAGAAAAAAAGCTACTGATTCTGTTGAAAGTTCAGTTCTGGCACAACCCCTACCGTGAAGAAAAGGGAAGAATCAATTTTATTTATATTCTTCTAAATGAGGAAGAGCTTGATCCCATTATTCAAACAGGTCAACCTGAACTTCTAGAATCACTTGGGAACAAAGCTCATTGCACTACATTGTACACACATTGTTGCAGATAATATGGGACTAGAATCTATTGCAATTTAAGAAAAATTAAATATGAACAATCATTGAGGTTAGATTAACATACCTGTCAAGTAATTTTAGCCAGCACTCAGATGATTCTGTTATTGGAAGTGCTCACATATCATTATTTAAGAAACTTGTGTGTATGTGTGTGTGTGATATACACATATACATTCAATAGATCGATATATTCAATAGATTCAAACATCTATATTTATATCTAATATCTGTAATGTTATATTTTTCAAAGACACTATAACAATCTACATGCTATTTTAGAACCTTGCTACTTTCTTTGAAAGTGGAGACAAATTCCCCTCTTGAATTTGAGTGGGTTCATGACTTGTTCATAAGCAAGGGAATGGAATGGAAGTGATGTTGCATAGCTGAGACTTGCTGAGAAATCTTACATGACCTTGGCCTCAGGACCCCAAGCCCCAAAGCTACTACAAAAGTCTTCATGGAAGCAATGCAGTTCCCTGGGGTTACTGGTGTGAAAATCCAAGCTGAATCTTCTGGAAAGACCGATGTGGGGAGTCTGTGACTAAATGAAGACAGAGAAGCCCTGTCAGTCAGCTGCCCAGGTCCAGTCACCATCTGCTCACACCTTCATGAGCCCTTGAGCAGCAAGTACACAGCCCAGCAAGTCCGCCCTAACTTTCTGATACAAAGGATCTGTGAAAGAAGCTAAAAATCTTTGCTGTTGGTTTAACCTATTAAGTTTGGGAAGGTTTGTTATGCAGTGACATAACAAAAATAACCTTGTTTTTCAACTCCTTTTAAGAACATCTTTAAAAGAGGAGAAATTCTATTTAAATGAGATAGTAGTTTCAGAGTCACTTACTTGCCCCTTCTGTATGGACCTAAGACACTGCAGTAGAACCTCAAGTTTGTGCTGAGTAGTTTTATTACTATTATTATTGTTTATTTTTTTACATCATTTTGTGCCTTTTTCCCATCTCAGTTATAATCCCCATGGGCTTCCCATCACCAAATAATCCATGTGCCATCACCATAGTCCTGTGCACTTCCCCCACCTGTTTTTGATCCCATTCCCCACTCCACCACCATAGAATGTCTCTGGTATGTAGTTTATTATTATTATTATTATTATTATTTTCCCCTGGGTCCTTTATGCTCCTGCTATGAGTGAAACCATCTGGAATTTTTCTTTTTCTTTCTGGCTTATTTCACCAAACATGATCCCCTCCAGCTTCATCCATGTTGCTGCAGAAGACATGTGTTTATCATTTTTGACTGCTGAGTAATATTCCGTTGTATATATGTACCACATCTTTTTAATCCAGTCATCTACTTTTGGGCATTTGGGCTGCTTCCATGTTTTTCCAATTGTAAATAGAGCAGCAATAAACATGGGGGTACAGGTGTCTTTTTGAATCTGCATTTTTGTGTCTTTTGGGTAGATACCTAGGAGTGGGATTGCTGGGTCATATGGAAGCTCCATGTTTAGCAGTTTGAGAAACCTCCAACAGTTTTCCATAGTGGTTGTACTAGTTTACATTCCCACCAGAGGTGCAGGAGAGTTCCTTTTTCTCCGCATCCTCACCAACATTTGTTGTAGCTAGTTGTTTTAAGATGTGCCATTCTCACTGGTGTGAGGTGATATCTCATTATGGCTCGAATTTGCATCTCTCTTATTACAAGTGATGTTGACCATCTTTTCATATGCTTGTTGGCCATCTGCATTTCCTCTTTGGAGAAGTGTCTTTTTAGCTCTTTGACCTATTTTTTGATGGGGTTGTTTATTTTTGTTGTGTTTCATCAGTTCTTTGTATATCTTTGTGATCAGTCCTTTATTGCTTTGCTAAACAGCTTTTAGTGAAATGTTGTTTTTGATGAAAAGGAATGCCCTGAGTCCCCACCATCCATAAATACGTTCCCTAAAGAGAAGAAATGAGAGTAAGGATAACATGCTCAACTACGTGCTTATTCAGAAAGTTTAAAATCAATTGAATTTTCTTTTTGAATATGAACAGCAAATATATCTGCCAGAAACACTTACTTGGAAAGCAAAATAAGTACCCCCTAGTCCATCACAGTTCAGAGAATGGAATTAAGGGCAAGCTCTGACCTGGAAGTAGGACTAAGGTTTTCCCTTCCCTGAACATTATCTTAGCTCATGGGGAAACTAAGCCATCTAGATAAATTTCAAGGAGGTATCAGGAAAACAATCAGCATTTATTGAGCCACCACCATAAATTACAGAAATGTTTGCATCATCAATGCTTTCAAATTAAAATATATATATAACTGTTTTATCTTTAACATTGAGATGGAAAAGTTGAAACTCCATGAAGTGAAATATGAGAGTGTCATGCAGAAAATAAGCAGAAATTTGAACTCAGATTTGTCTCCTGCCAGAGCCTGTGTTTTCTCCATATTATTATTCTCCATAAAATGCCTTGGGCATGAAAGTAACCTGAAAAAGAACCAAAAAGATTCCTCTAGATCTGCCATTCATTGCATTGAATTATGTGTGATTGGTAAGTTACAGTTTTTATCAGCCAATGAGACAGGGCACATTTACTTCAGCACCTTAAATCTCAGCGATAAATCCATCCTTTCTGATTACCTGGGACTGAGAGCTGAACACAGCTTATCAGAGAGAACACCAATCCCCTAATCTCCCAGTAGCTAGGATGAATATCTTGCCAGTGAATCCACTTGTCTTTTTGTTACCAAATCCATTATTGTACCCTGTCAGTAGAGAAGGAATGTGGCCCACATCCCAGGCACCTTGCTCCTAGGAGTTTTCGTATTAGAAAACTGGAACAATATAATCTTTAAGAGAGTCAACTCTAAAATCACCCTGCTTGGATGGAAATACCAGCTCCATTACTGGCCACGTGATCCTAAAACATATCTACCGAACCTCTCCGTTGATTAGGGTTAAACAGAAGGTGTCAGAGCAGACACAAATAGATTGAGAAGTGCAAGCCACTGGGAGAAGCAGTTATGATGCATAAAAAGGAGAGAGCAAGAGTAGGCATGGAGAACCTCTCCAGCATGGCACAGGTCTAACACTCATGAAAGTAGAGTGGGAAGAGATGGCTGTATAGGATGAGCCTGGCCGTGCGTGCAGTCCTGAGAAAGGCTGGTAGGGAATTCCTGTGAAGCCCCATTAGTGAACTCCTGTGTTGGACACAAATGTCTTTGCTCGGCTATCCCTCCTGTGTTCAGTCATTGGCAGGGAGCAGCCTGGGGCTAGAATAGCATTTTAAATCATACTTGTTCAAGTGATAGTATCACACATGATTTTTATTTGTGGATTCATTCTCAGTGCTAGGTAGGAATTAAAGAAAAAAATACTGATGCTTAGACTTGTCCAACATCAATTAAATCAAAACCTCTGTCAGTAGAGCCTATATCTGGAGTTTTATTTTAAAGAAAAATTCCTAATCATGATCACATGTGGGCAATTTTGAACACCATTAGTTTACAGAGGCATTTATTAGGGGTATATCAGTGGTTACTTAGGGTATTCATGATTTGCTTTCTTCTCATTGAGTTACCCAAGTGGGAGAGGGAAGGACAGGACCTCCTGCATTAAAAGAGTAGCAGTGACCTGTGTGCAGTTACTTGCATTCTTACATTTTTTTTTAAAGATACAGAACTGGGATATAGGCCAGAGGTACAGGGACGGGGAGAGACTTCACCAGAGTCAGAGTGGGGAGCAGAACAGACAGATCAATGAAGCACACTGCTGAGGGGAGCAGCGGGCAGGTCAGGAGAGGTCTGCTGCACTATGTGGTCACCTCCAGGGGTGGGGAGCGAACTTGTGCTGAAGTGGCTTTAGCTTCTTAGTGCTGTGCTTTAACCCACTGTGCCACCAGGGAGGGTCCATATTCTTACATTTTTTCATTAAAAATTAATATTCTCTTGACTTTCTACTCCACATGATATCTTGTTTGTTTTCATTATCATCCCCCCCCCAAAAAAATTCTTCCAGTGAAAATGTCTCTCATGATGCCCCCTGATATTTCTTGCTTCTCTCACCTTCCAGCCCATATATCTTCTTCGATTTGCAAAAGAGAAGCATTAGGTTCAGGGCATCAGGTGTGTCCGTCAGCTATGTCTGGGCTGACTATTCCTTCCTGGCATGTACATTTGTAAAACCTCAGCAAACTTCTTCGTCTTCCTCAACCTTCATTTTCTCATGTATGAAATGAATTTGTTGTGAGGATTAAATCCAAGGCAGTGCTTGGAGAAAGGATCTGGAAGACAAGGTCTCAGCTTTGTTCCTGTTTTAATGCTTTTACTAAGGGAGCAGGTGATTTCACTTTGTGTTATTGCTGGAATGGGCAGAGCTGGTGCTCTGTTTTCTGAGGAATCTGAATGAGTAGGCCCTGGAAAACCCAGGAAGGCAAGCCTCAGGCAAGAGCAGAGCAACATCAGCATGCTCCTCTGGCTCTTGTGTGGGTAGTCCGAGTGCTCCTGCAGCACAGGGCAGGGCTGGAGTGAGCGAAGGAGTCACAGGGACAACAGTGCTGTAAACTTGATGCCTTCAGGCCTGTGATTTTAGGAAGCCTCTCTCAATGATATTTAACCTCCTCCAGTGCACCCCACTCAAGGGGCTATTCAATTGAGGTTTAATCGCGGAACAGATTCCAGGTGCAAAGATCTACCTGAATTCAAATGAGGATGGTGGTCACTGGAAACCAAAATATGCTGATGTAGGTTTCTGAAACTCAAGTCAGTTGACCGGGCAGCCCTGGTGTGAGATGAGGTGGAACTGAAATGTGCAAAGTGGCCATTTTCCCGGCATCTGCCATTTGGAGTCAGACTTTCCTCATGATGAGAGGCTTGCACGTCCCCTTCCTATTGACAAAAGTGTTTGGACCATGGCCGGCAATAAGGGATGATAATAATGCTTATAAAAAGTCACCTTACATTTGTGTCGCATGCCACATTGAACAACGCGGTGTCATATCCATTATCGTATTTGATCCTTGAAGCAATTCAGTGAACTAGAAAAATTACTGCAGCCTGAGATTAGGCATCTTCTTAAAGGACCATGGTCACTCACACTCATTAGACTGTGGGCTCCTAACATGTGCACACAGTAACCTTTCTGTTGGTATTTATGCTCTGCTACATACATTTTATTTTTTTATAATTCATTTGCCTTTTCAAAAATCTTCCTATCCTCTGACCCTTTCCATCATGTTCTAATATATCTCTAACATTACAGAACTAATTATTGAGAGGAAATTCACATTTGAGGCTGAAATCTTGGCTGAATTTCTGCTGGAAATTCCCCCCACAGCAGGTGTTAACATATTAAGTTCTCTCTCTGTCTTTCCCTCTCCCCCTCCCACCTTTCTGTTTTATGTGTCTTTCTGTCTTTCCTCCCTTTGGATAATAGGAAATGTGTGTGTGTGTGTGTGTGTGTGTGCTCGCAGAGTGGAGAAGGACAGAGATGAGGAAGGAAAAAGAGGATGAATTGGATTGATTAATCAAAGTGAAGGAAATCATAATAAAGTTCCAAAAATGAACCTTTAGATTTACAGGCAGGATTTACAGTGTTGTGTGGATTTATAGGAACTATGATTTTATGTGAAATTCTTCTTTTGGTTAGACAAAGCTCTCATGCTCTGATTGTGCTCCTTAACCTATTTCACTGTGTATAGGGACATCTAAAATTAGTGATAGCTATTTTTTTTTTTTTTAGTAATTTTACATTTAGGAACTGTATTCTCTTCCAAGTTTTAGTTGTTAACATTTATCAGGTGAATTAGCATTCTCAGATGTGTGTGTGTGATAAATATTGCATTACAATTATCACCATACTTTCCCTAAATGATTCTGCCTTGTATTTCAAGATCTTTGCTTTGCCAGATGGTATTGAGATCACTAATATGGCAACCAGGAGCTCCCATATATGTGGAAATGTAACCAGCAGAAATGGGTGTTAACAGAGTGAGAATTATATTTTTTATACATGTGAATGTTAAGATTCTTAGTCAGATACATATATTTTACATATGATAGAATATAAATGTTTTTTAAACAAGGAAAAGATTCAACACATACCTGGTCCAAGTCATTAACATAATAACAATGATAATAGTTTGATGGGAAATATTCAAAATAATACTTAACATATGGTAGAAGTATAAACTTATTTATCTGACACTTTAATTAGATTTAGGCTGAATTGACCAAATATTTTGATAGGGGAGAGGGCATGTCATGATTACAAGCAAAGTCTCTGGAGTCAGGCTGAACTGGTTTTGACTGTAGCTTCTGATGTTTGTAAACTAAACTTTCCAATCCAGTTTTCTTATCTGTCAACTGGGGGCCAAGGTAATAACTAATAGGATGACTAAAGTTATAAAATAAAATTAAGGATGTGAAATGTTTAGCACAGTCTTTAATGTAACGTCAGAGGAAACAATGTTATTAGCACAGTAGCACTTATTAGTAATATTAATTCAGACATTTTAAAATTGAATATACTTCATGTATCCTAGAGTACATATTTTTTTTTCTCTTGGGCCATCTGAATAGAATGTTCTCTATAAATTTATTATTTATCTAAAAAGTGTATTCTTATTTATGCATACAAGAACTAGGGTGCAGGCCATAGGTGCAGAGGGTGAGAGGATTCTCCAAGAACAGACTGGGGGCTCAGAGCAGGAAGATCTACTGAAATACACTGCTGAGGGGAGCAGCGGTCTGCTGAGCCATGTGGCTTCACTCCCTGGCCAGAGATCGAACTCATGGCACAAATAGCTTGATAGTGCTGAGACTAACTCCTGTGCCATGTGAAAGGGCCTAATTTTATTCATTTACTAAGTGCTTGCTGAATAACTACTTTCCTTCCCTCTCCATCTCTTGCTAGAAGCTAGGTTTAGAATGGTGAGTTCAGATAACTGTCCTGAGCATAGACGACATTAAGGAACTGTCAGTAGTCGTTTATCCCTGGTTTACTTGGGACCTCTGCACAGGGGCAGCTCCTGCTTTCCGTTCCCACTAACCCACTATGCAGAACTGAAATGTGTGTATGTGCATGTGTGTATGTTTTCTCCAATCACCTCATTGGTGAAGGGTCATTCTTCATAAGGACCACAATTTAAGAATGTTCAGCATCTGGGAACTGTACTGAATATAGACAGTAACATAAAGTAAATGTGGTTTCTCTCCATCTACAAGATATACCCAGCTTTCCCATCTCCACACTTCCCACTGCCCACCATCCCTACACCCCCTGACCCCCATCTATTTAAATGCTAGTATTCAACGTGTTAAGGGAAGTAAGAAAGAATTCTCAAAGGATTCTCCTGGCGTGCTCGTTCATGGGTAGAAGGAGATGGATTTCTGTGGCTCTAGACTTCTTAGTAAAGATAACAGGGACCTTTCTGAGTAGGATACTCCTGAAGGCTTCTTTCTGGTATTTTTGGCCTCAGAGCTAAAGTCAAACATTGTCCAATGCCTTGGGTGCTCATTTCAAAAAACCCTAATGAAAGCACTCAGAAGGAAGGAAAAAGTTTTCCTTCTGGCTCGCAGTAGTGAATTACAAACTGGCATTCTCTCCTCCCATTCTTAAAACTCGAAGGGTGGTACAGGCAGCGATGCTGACAGTGTGCATTCGCAGATGCCACCATATGGGTCTCGAAAAACTAGTTGCACTGATGATTCCCTGCACATGTAGGAGACAGTTTGCATTGTTGGCATCGTCCCTGCACAGAAACAAGCACAGCTTAGCAAGGCTGAGCAGATGGCACTAGATCTGGTGCCAGGGAAGCAGTGAATTAAAGGTTATACCCACCAGGTTTGATGCAGTGCCAGTTTGAATTGGTACAGAAGCTTCAGCCCACCTGCTTATTGGCCTCATGACATCTGGCATCTTTTTATTTTACTTTTTTTTTTTTTAATTTGGACTGAATTGAAGGCAGCAAGGAAAAATGTCATTTTAAAAGCCAGTTACAAGTCAATGGATTTAAACTCTGTACAAAAAAAGGCTGACAGGCCCTCCATATTAATGTTTTATATTAATGATTTTATTAAAACCTTAGGGAGCTTACAAAAGGATGTGCTGAATTGTGTTGCAATTTATAGCATCCTATAATGGAGAGGGTGGACTGCTAAAAATGGGCTCAAAGTTGCTAAATTGTGACAACAGAAAAAGGCTATTATCTGTAGCCTGTGTATGATAATTAGGAATCAGAGGAGAAAATAAACTTGCTTCTATTTATTCTAATGATTTTTCACATGGTAATAATTAGAAAACATTGTGGCATTCATATAGATACACACTCTAAAAGGTGTTTTTCACCCTGGGTTTGCTGCCACCCAGTTCTTCTGGAGCAGTGTGTTTAGCTATGTTGTATTTCAGCATAATCCCCACTTGTTCTGCACACATTCATAGACGATGTACACAAATATGCAACATACCTGGCCCTAGGGTAGCAGTGTGTGCATACTGAAGCCTGTTTGTAATACCTCCTCCATTTGGGATTTCCGTGCCTGCTCCCTGGGTGTGAAGCAAATGCATGCAGTGGAGTTCCACTCTGAGGTGATGAGCTGTGTAGCTAAGCCTTTTGATTCAAAGTGTATATAAGACATGGCTTTGACTTCAAAGGATATGTTCCACGCCCTGCATCAGCATTCTAGAGATAAAATAAGTCATTATTAAGGTATTAAATACCTAAAAGTACATATCATCTATCTGTTTTATCTCTATCATGTGATATTGGCTTTGGCTTTCGTGGCAATTGGTTTGACTTTTTTCTCTTTTAAAGACTACAACAGTTATGAAATTTTGTGGCAGGGTATCCTTTTTTCTTTCAGAAAAAAAAAATCCAGAAAAGGCAGTGATAAAGAAAAAAGTAGTGCTTCTAAGTTGTGCTCAAGGAATTTAGAAGGAGGAAAAGGGAAAGCCAGGAGCATACCCTAGAGAGAACAGAAAAAGAGACTGGAAAGTCAATAATTCATTTTTGTTTTGAATTCTTCAGATTATAGGCAGAAATAATGAACAACCAGTGATACCTGCATAGTCCTCAGACAGAGAAATGTCAGTGTCTGATTGGGAATGTTGCACTGTTCCCTTAGTTCTGGATATAATTTGGAGATCTACAGATCTGAAGCCTCTAATTGAACATTGTAATGACTTCTTAAGATTAAAAGCATCATTACTTATTAATTTTAAATATTAAAACACATTAAAATAACTAAAAACATAAAAATGTCATTAATCATTAATATTCAAATATTAATTACATTCCAATTCTGAATTGCATGTACCAGTTATCTTTTTCCAATGGTAAGTTATATCTTTCTCCAGGTAAAAAACTATTTCCCAATGAGAGGAAACGTGTACAGTTAAAAAAAATAAATAAAGTTAAAATGTCTTCCAAAATATACAATGTTATAAACAATTACCTCAATAAAAATAATTTAATTTTAAAAAGTCTTTCAAGCAACAAGATTGGAAATGATATTGGATTTTTAAAACCCATTTTTTGCTATCAAAATCCTTAGGTTAATCTTTTTTTAGAGAGAAAAAAACTAAAATAGGTTTGATCTAATTTAAAGAGTTTATCAGTCAGCATTGTAAAGTAGAATCAAGACAACAAAGGACAAAGCCATCCACACAGCAGTCTCTCTGACAGTAGAGCCACTTCGACTGGAATTCCTTTCACAAGCTTCTAAGGTGTTCTATAATAATTCTCCTTCATTATTGCTATCCAAAGACATCTTACTGTTGTCACAGTCAAAACTTATACATTATTCAGTGTTGTTATAAATAATTCTTGTTATAGACCAGGTACTAAATTGCTAACCTCTATTCATTGTAGCAAAAGAATTTTTCAAAGTTCTGCAGATACATAGGTAGCCTAAAATATGCCATGGGAAATTAAAAAAAAAAATAGGTTTTTTTCACTTCTTTAGTGGAGCTCTCTTAATGAGGCAATGGTTTCAATAAAATTCCCAATTAGAGATGGAACTGAAAGTTGTCAAGTTGTGATCACAACAAGATGATGTCCAAGAATTATTTTCTTTACAATTATCTGATAACATTGCCTTCTGGACTGTCTGCAATATATTGCTGAGAACTCTTTCCTCAATATATTTACAATTTAATACTTATTGTTAACAGAAGCAAGAGCGGTAAAATGTTTCTGGAAAGTAAGTGAAAACCTCTGAATTAACTAAGAGGCAAGATCTTAAGAACTCTTCTCTTAAGAAACCAGCTTGTGGATTTCATATTTATCTTTTTTAGAGATAACGTCATCATTTATGCATAAAATAACCAACTTGAAATCCACATGACTATTCATGTTTCAGGTCAGAGGTGAAGTTTTATCTGCTTATAATAATGGACATTTCTGAATTGTATTGAAATTGCAATACAATTCATTTCTCTGTTGTCTCCATTCTTCCTTAGCACCCAGAATATTTGGGTTTGTTAATCAGATCATTAAATAAGTAAACATCTTTAGATTTTTCTTCTCTTTAAAAAGTCTGTCATTTGAATTTAGCTCTTCATGAAAATGGTAACGCTTAAATTTCTTGTCTCCAAAATGCCACCATTTATCTATTTTGAATTAATGTATACAGAAAAGGTAATCCATTTTGTTATTAATAGTCAAAATTGATCTTGGACATTTATGGTCAAAGGTTCACTGTGAGTGTTTTAAAAAAATAAATCCAGAAAATCAATAATTTACCCTCAAGTTAATGAAATAAGAGATAAGTTTCCTAAAGACTCAATTTATATGGACTCTGCATTGAGAATAATGGTCAAGAGGATTTAATGCAGGAAAATCCTGCTCTCCAGCTACTGTTGTCATTAAATGTATATTTTTGCATTGTCAATGATATTTAAAGTAAGAAAAAAATAGAGTTCCTGGTACAAAATTAGGATTAAATATATTTCTTTAGTTGATTTACCAGCCATGTGGTAAGTCTGCCTTCCTTCCTCTTTCCCTCCCTCCCTTCTTTCCTTACTTTTTTTTCCTTCTCTCGCTCATACTAATGGAGTATCTATCTTGGAAGCAGCTAAGAACACAGATTCTGAAGCCAGATTACCTGGGTAATCAACTCAGCTCTGCCTCTTTCCAGCTGTGTGTGTAGGGGCAAGTTCCTAACCTCCTCAGTGTCTCAGTTTCCTCCTTCATTAATGGAGAAAGTACTAATAAGACCTACCTTGTAAAGTTTTAGCAATAAAATTACATTTATTAAGTTTATTGAGCAACACATTGACATGTATTATGAATATATTATGAAATTTGGAATGGGGTGTACTTTATAAGAATTTGATCAATAAATAAGGTAGATGATAAAACTCAGCACAGAACAAAGCAAGATGAAATCTTTGTTTCTAAAATATTCAAAATGTTTACATAGTCTTCTAGTCTAGAATATTAGGAGCTCAGAAAGATGGAATTGACCAAAAGATTAATATTGCTTCAGACAATTTAACTTTTCTTTACTCTTGTAGGCAAAATTATGATGGTAGAGAGCTATGTGTTTATCAGTTTCAGTCTCTTATAATGACCAAAAGGGAGTAGTCTAATATCAGTTTGCCATCCATTTCTTTTATTGTCAAGTTAAATTTGTATGTGTGTGGATGAGTTCCTCTGTGTCTCTTCAATCAATATAAGCATGGTTACATTTTTAGCTTTTTGATAATAATAAATGAAAACACTTCTTTTTTTTTTTTTAAAGATTTATTTATTTGTACATACAGAACTGGGGTACAGGCCAGAGGCTCAGGGGCGGTGAGAGGCTTCACCAGAGACAGAGTGGGGAGCAGAACAGGCAGATCAACGAAGTACACTGCTGAGGGGAGCAGCGGGCGGGTCAGGAGAGATCTGCCACGCCATGTGGTCACCTCCGGGGCAGGCGGGGATCGAACTCATGCGGAAGTGGCTTTAGCTTCTCAGTGCAGTGCTTTAACCCGCTGCGCCACCAGGGAAGGCCTGAAAACACTTCTTTTAAAAAGACTTTTGTAAGTGTCGGACAGAAGATATAGGTGTGTAAAAAGGGACCCCTGAAAATAATGTACAAACTATGTGCTCAGTATCCTGTCTGTCCCAAATGTCTCTTGACTCTAAACCAGAAATTTTTTCCCACTATTTCTTTATCCCCAATTCTACTATTTTCAGTCAGGTCCTCATCACTTACAATCAGAAATAAAATGCTGAAATATCTCCTTCCTTTCCCCTAACTTGCTTGCCCTCTCTATCCCGTGGTCCTCACAGCAGTGAGATTGAGCTTTCGAAATACCTTCCCTGATTACCTTACTCTCCTGCTCAAAAACTACTAGCAGTGTAACAGAGCCTCAGTGGATTTTGAAGCCGCTCCAGGGGCCAATGTTTGAGAGTTATCAACCAGAAGAAACTGTCAAGGCCCCAGCCTCTCAGGATTTTCCCTGCTCTGCCCTTACTCCACATGCCGCTCTCCTCTAACCAAGTCCTACCGCTACCTCCAGCGGGAACTCCACTCCTGGTTCATCTGTCAGCTTCCCTTTGCAACTCCCGATGCCTATCACTCTGGGATAGTTGGTGGCTTTCTTGAGCTTTTAGGAACATTGCACAGACCACTGCCTTTCACATTTTCTTGTTTTTACAATTATGAGAATGTATAATATATGTAGGGCTAAAATAACGACATTAAAAGACGCACAGTTCGATTGAGCAAAATAATTCAGTGTGAGAAACTTCATTTTTTACTTATGTCTGTTGGAAAGTATTAAAAATGTTGCACTACATTTTCTTTCTGGTTTTTAATTAATTTTTTTTTTTTGCATTTCACTTACTCTGGCACCTTTCTTTCCTACCTTCCTGGAGAGTCCACATATCCAATTTGATTTTTATCCTTTTCATCAGTCATTTTCCTTCTGATTTTGCTGTTTTCAAATTTCAGAGGTAATAACTTCCTCAGAAGACTGAAAAGAGCAAAATCTCATCTTCAATCATCTGTAGTAGAAAGAAATTGTTCCTAGAGGTGGTGGAGAAGGAAATTTTGGGAAACAGTTGTGAAAAACCTCTCTCTCCTGTTCCACCTTTGCTCCTTAAGAATAACAACAATGTCTTAGTGATCTTATTTTTTTGCTCAAAGACTTCAGAACATATTAGAGAATAATGTGGCCTGTATTTTTTGAACATGTATCATACCTACTCATCAAGAATACCATTATACAAGTCTATTGTTTTAAGGTAATGGTGAATCTACAAGATAGGGAAGTGTTTTGTTTCTCTATCATAGTTTTCTCCTGTTCTGTCACCATCTAAAAAACCTTGCCTATTTCCCTATGTTTCAATTACTTTCATTGCATACTATATTATTCCAAACTTATTACATTTTTGGACATTTATTTTTCCTAAATATTCTTTAGGATAGATGTAATGGATGGACTTGCAGAGTGGTTTTCACTGGGATTATATGGTTGAATTCAGAAGGCTGCTGTTACCTGAAAGCTTTCTTGAGGCTGAAGAGTCATTTCCCTGGGGCTGTTGGCTGGTGGCCTGTGCACAGGGTGTCTGGAAGACTTCCTACCCCAGAGCTTGTGTTCCAAGAAGCCAAACCAGAAGATGCAATACCTTTAATGACCTAGCATAAGTTACACCTTGTTACTCTGTCCTGTTTCATGGATCACACAGCGATCAGTTCTGATTCACTTGAGACAGGCCTATCCAAGGTTGATGATATGGACTTTGGAAAACAGGCTGCCCCCTGAATGAATGTGCATTCTGTCCTGCAAGATGAATTTTGGACCAGCACCATTACCACTAGTACTGAAAGAATTTGAGAACATAAGGTAAGGTATTGGAACAACAGCCTTTACAGCTGGAAAAGTTTGAGAAATTACAGTCTAATTCAAGTGTTCTTAAGTCATAGGTGTAGAAATGCTTTCAGGAATTAACTAATTCAACTATGTAATTCATGGACAAGAAAAGAGAAGCTCAGAAAGGACATTTCTGGCAGGACTGAGACAAGTGGGCAGAACTACTGTATCTTAACCCAATAATCAAATGAAGCCACACAATAAAACTGGGAAAATCTGAGATGGAAAACTATAAACATGTTCTTCTGATGTGTGAAAGTAATCTGAATTTGAGTCATGTTAAAAATAGCATAATTTTTGTGGTGTACTGCTCTGCATATACCACAGTTGTGACTTGCTAGTTGGTAAAAAATTCACTGTGCACTAATTTGTGTGGGTTGTGTTTGCTCACAACATTATATTCTATTGCCAGGTTCTTAAGCATGCTAACTTACTGATCATACAGTGTGGTCACTGGCTCAGCAATTAAAATTAAATGAGACATTATTCATTCATTTATCTCTAAGGAATTATAATAATATTAAAAAGAGAACTCTAAACTTAAGGTAGAAAATAATGGGACATTTTAAAATTAATTGAATGAATTAATCTTTTGACGTTAAACAAAATCTTAGAAGGCAATTAATTAGAAGGCAAGTTGTATAAAATGGAATGTCCTGAATTATGTTTTTCTTTCCTAGAAATGAAGTCTGGATAAATTTTATGTATTAGTGTAACTTTTTTGGATAATCGTTCTTTCATATAGTCTAATGAAGGTTACAGACAAATCTATGTTTATACTATAGCCATTCCTTCATTATTTTGACAATTTGAAGTAAGTTACAGAGTGCAACTGTTTTATACAACTTCTTTGCAATTGGAATACAAGAAAAATAAAAGCAGACATAAAAAGGGTCATTTAGTTTGGAAAGTTTTACTGCAGCAGTTACCTATCAGCATACTTAGGGACAAAAATACTTGGCTTTACATCACCTCTGTCATATATTTTGCTTTCACAGCTTAAGAGAATAGAATGCAACAGGGGAGATACGTAAAATTTCAACCTGCCTATCTTTGGAAAAAAATGCACCTTATTTTCATGACCGGGGCGAGGGGGGGTGCGGTGGTACCTGAATAGCACAATGCATTAATGCTGTGGTGTAACCCTGTGCAGTGTTTGGGCTGAATCAGGATAATCTAAGAGTTTATTTACATTTTATCCACTTCTCCAAATGTTTCCCCATAAAGTTTTCTTTTTAATTCTCTAAAGTGAAATAGTTATAGACAGTCAATTATGTCATCTATTTTGCTCCATTTAACATATACATATACATAGATGATTTTAAATATTATTATCCTGTAGTTACAATTCTAATAATTAGCTATTGTCATTAGGTATTCAGCTACAGCGAACTGGTGGCAGGAGCTATGCAGAGTCGAAATGTAAATAATCATTTAATTCCAGATTATCTATTATCCTTGTATTTTAAAATTATTTTACATAAATGTTCAAATTATGCTTTACATATCTATTATTTAATGACCCACACTGCTGTGTCCCAGGCTCCTGTTATTATGCAAGCAAACCTCCCACTGAGTGTTCTCTGTGTAATTGAGGGCCCACAGCACACTCTTTCTGAAGCTATCATAACTGTCGAAAAATGTGAGCCTTTTCAGGGTGAGGGGACTATGAAGAATGAGCAGCTTTAAAGTAAGCTTTCATTTTAGTTAAGGCTTATGCATAAAATAGTTTTAGAATTTATGCTTTATAAAGCTCATAATGGGCAAAGGTAAAAACTATCATCAATAGACTGATTTATCTTTAGAGATAATTTCTAAAAGGAAAAAAAATACACAACCAGCAATGGGAAATCTCAGATCCTACTATAGATATGTCATTTACAGCCTTGAACTTGTAATGTAAGCTTCATTCTTTGTCTCTTATTTTAATGGTCTTTATTTTGGCTTTATGATTTTGTTATTGTGCACTGAATCACATCAGTTTTCTATCAGTTTAAAACCTAGAAAAGCTGGTAGTGCTAAAGTATGTACTACTGATACTTATTTTGTAAAATCTCCAAATGTCTTCTCCATCCTTCTTGTTTGTGCTTTATTTCTTTCCCTCCTTCCATGTTTGCTTTGGCTTACAAACTTGTTCCTGTCAAATGAGTTAGCTGAAATGGGAACATTAATTTTTATGCATGGAAGCATGTCAGCTACTCTGGAAGGAAAGAGGGTGGTGAGGAGGGAGGCGTCGAGTGGAAGGAAACACCCAAGCATGTGTATTGCACCAGTCTGAGCTGTCACAAAAAGCTCTGACAATCATACTGCAATGTAAAAAGCTTACATTACATTATCCAGTGGAGAAAGGGTTATAATATTTTTCACAAGTGTGCTAATATTTTTACTTGAACCCCATCAAAAGGCCATCTGGGCTGCTTTGTCTGTTTGACCCTGCTTTAAAAGTCTCATCATACCCAAGATCCTAATTTTTAATCCCACTTTTACTTCCAGCTCATTAAAACACCAAAGAGCAACCAATTCACTTTGCTTGTCTTGGTTTCCCATTTACGATATCCTGACATGCACAATGTTGTAGTAGTGCCCAAACCACCTAGTCCTTTCAGTAGGTCTATGTAGCTCTATTCTGACCCATTATTAAATGTTTAAATAACATTTTAAAAACTAAATATGAAATTGATGTGGTTCAGAGTGGGGTTTGGAGGTGGGGTGCATAGAAGAAGTCCATAAAGCTCATGCGCACTGCAGCTCATTGACGGCTCACCTCATTTTATTAGGTGGCAACAAGTTGGATGAGCAGCTTCCAGTTTCCACTTCACTTTTTCCAGGTGCATGTGCAGTTCTAAAGCAAAGAGCCCCAGATACTTCTGCAGATCTTTTCCATCATCAAAATATATACACACACATACACATATACACACATATGTATGTATATGTATCTATACATATATACATATATGTGTGTGTATCTATACATATATACATATGTGTGTGTATGTATCTATGCATATATATATACATATGTGTGTGTATTAAAAGTCCCATTGTCAAGATACAATGCATGGACATATAATTTAAAAAAAAGGCAACAAAAAATAGAGGAAGAGAGACAAAATTAAAATAGAAAGCATACTGAGTATTCCACAATAACTTTAGGGTCCTTTACTATTTCTGGTGGACAAAATAACCTTTCAGTCTGATCTGCCTGGTAGTTGTCTATGTTGATGCTATTCTAGAAATGTTTTCTGTCTCATCTTCTGCTGGTTGGCATCCCATTCTGGTGAAATTCCCTGAGAGGAAGACAGTGAACAGCAATGGTTCCTGGAGAGAGAGCACTCTTTGGTGTTAGTAATTGTGTGTGAGGGAGCGTGGGTTTCAAATATTACATGTGTGAGGGTGTGAACACTGACCCTCAGTTTCTCAGTTTTTAACTTTCAAAAACTGAATAGTGCTAATCATAAAATGTCTTTCTAGCCTCCCTATTTACAGGATTTGGAAGGGAATCAATAGCCAGAATATTAATAGAAAGATTAGGGAAAAGTTTACCAAGGCAATTTAACAGTAAAATACCCATTCACACGGACATTGCTCTCTGCCCTGTCAGCCATCATTGCCCACCTCTTTTGCAATGTCTACCTTCTCTGTAAGCACATCTACTGGGCTGTAAACTCGTTTAGGGACCTCATATTTTGCTTAATCTTGATGCTATTTATCTAGCTCATTGCAAAGCATTAATAAATGATCAATAATGTTTGCTTAAGAAACAGCTGAATGAATATGATAGCTACTCATATGAAAGATAAATTAGTTATTCATACAATAATCTCCAGACGTGAAACCAGTCTACTAGTGATTTGGATTGGGAGCAATACAGCCTATATAAAAGACACAACACCTAAACTTTAGAGTAGTCAAAAAATGAAGCAGGATATGTTTGAACTAATGCCTTTACTATAACTGAATTTATCTAAGCAAAGCATTGTATTCATCGGGAAAAATCAGACAATGTTGTAATAACAAGAAACACCAATATTCAAGGACTTCAAGCCATGCTGTTCATGCTCCAGACCCAGTGTGGATTGCAGGGATGCTGCGGCCATGCCATTCCCTTGCACCCAGGCTGATGGAACCACCACCATCTTGGCTGAGGGAGAAGGAAGAGCAGTGGAGGCTTTAAAATGGACAAGTAAATGCTGCAGCCTGTGAGGGATGCAGTTTCCACTCATTGGTTAGAAGTAGGCAAGTGACATCAAGCACAGAGAGCCCATGCAGTCCAGCATGCCACTATTTCCAGAAGATAGCAATATTATTAACCATTACACCCAATTATTCATAGAGATGTTTTCAAGATAATTAAATAGGAATTTTACATAGGAGGCTGAACTACAGAAGGTCCACCCATGATTGGATGACTCTTGAAATAGCTATTTTCCCACCCCAAGTCAATATTTGTAAGCTTCATTTTTACGTAGTAAATCTGACATATGCTATTCTTGTAATGTGACTTTTCCAGTCCAAGAAGTTCTAAATATACCTATTTCCCGCTACTTTCTGTGATTACTAATTCTGTTCTAATTTGTATCTGTGTCTGTCATCTTTTTGTGGATTGCTTGCTGTTGGCAGGGGAGGTGAGTACCTTATCCTATACTAATTCTTATGTTACAGCCCTATAGCTTTAACTATAAAAATGTGTGCCAGTTCTTCCCAAACAGATTCACTTTCTCTTTTGCACAGCACACTTTTAGACAACTTAATCACTGTAAAGGCACTTCTTAGTGGTCATAATGAGAAATATTTCTTGGAAGACTAAATTGAACCTTTAAGAAGGATTCACGTTATGTGGATACTGGTTATTCTGGAAAAGTGAAATTCCAGGCAACATGATGGGAAAGTGAAGGCTCCTTCTAAGATGGCAACCTAGGGAGCCATTCTCATAATAGATTGCTATTTGTGGTGCCATAGTCTGATTTTCTAATATACCTTGCATCAGCATGAGTCTGTTTGTGCATGATGAGCAGAGACAGATTTTTTGTGGCTTGATTAGTTGTTTTATGAAGACTGCAAGGTTAAAGCAGAGCTGCATTCTGCCAAGGCTAGAATAGAAATCTCATGGTCAATGCATAGAATCTGGTGTTCTGGTGAATCCATCAATCTTTCCTCTGTGCTGATTTATGTGTCTGTGTGTGTGTGTGTGTGTGTGCGCAAGGGGTGATTGATTGTGAGAGATCATAAGTAAAATCAGGTTTCAAAACTCTTCTTTCTTAAATATGGTTAGACTTTATGGTGGAAAGGAAAAGCAGTGGGGATTGTGATACAAAGTGCATTTGATAAGAATGCTCTCATAATGAATTTGGTCCTAATGGCAGTTAAGTCAGCCCTCCTAAGTGTATCTCAACATATGATGCTTCTTGTTCTGTTATTTTGTCTAGAATGTTGTGGTTATCTTGGCTTGTGACACTGGAGTAATTACAGGGTTGCATCCTCCCATTTTTGTGCCCTGGTCTTTAGTGAGAAAATTTAACAGCCATTTGTCTAGGCCACTCCGAATGAGAAGCAATTTTTCTCGTGTGTCTTGCTGCATGATAATGAGGTGATGAGTGTGTCCATGTTGGAAGTTTGATGTGTTTAACAGTCACTATCATGAGACTGTAGAGAAGGAAGGGGAAGACAGTATCTACTGGGTAACTAAAAGTACACACATGCCAAGGGTGGACCGTGGAATTTGCCTGTATAGATTCCTTAAGTGACTGTCATTTGAAGAAGGAATGTGACAGCAGTGCCATTTCATCTGAGATGAGGTCTGTCACAACTGGTAGGCAAGGGCACTATAGTTTAATGACTCCAGCTTCAGCAGAGCAGTATTCAGGGATTTTCAAAATGGTAAAGACTGGCATTTTTTGAAGCCAGTCTCCCTTGGTACATTGGTGCCCATCAGCCAGAGAAAATCGAATTTTTATTTAAAATGTATCTCCGATGAGAATAAGACACAACGAAACAGATGTGCAGTCCTTATCAGCCCCATTTATTTGTCATGAATTCTTACTCTTGATATGTGACTGCATTTGACCCAATTATGTGGTTGGGAAATTACAGTAAAATTGATAAATAGCTGGTCACTTGTGACTGAGGAAAAAGCAGAATATAGTAAAATAGGTCACAAGTAGTCAGTTCAGAATGTGGAGAACCACATAAAATACCTAGTTGCAAAGTTTGAAGTATTTTATTGTTTTACACAAATAACTCTTAAGAAATGTCACTCTATTTTACTTTTTTAAAAGTCCCACGCATCCATTAAAATTTTCACTACAAAGATTGTATAAGTCATATAGTATAAGCATATCCATGAGCATTTAGCTCGATATAAAATATATTTTGTTTAACTCAAGATATAAAATGTATTTTGTTTAACTCAGAAGTGTCATGCTTTTACATATTTTATTTTTTGGACTTTTCATTGTACCTTACTTGTTAGCTCCCCACCAAACCTTGACAGTCCTAAAACATGTTTTAATTTGTTATACATTTATATATTTAATGAACATTCTAATAACTGTGAAGATGTGAGATCAACACAGTGGACTGTGTCCACTTTCCAAGAGTGGAGGTCAAACCTGGCAGACAGGATTCCTGGCAAAGGGATATTTCTCAGGATGCAAACCCCTCTTAGGGCAAGAATTACTGACACCAAAGGATGAATGGATGATGGATTCTTACTTCTTGTCTCCAGTCCACTACCATGCAGGCATGTTTATAAATTCTTTGTGCTTTGGAGAGTTCAGCAAAGATCACTGGCATAAGCCCACTCCAAAGCTAAATGCAATCATTAGGTCTCTATCTCTCCAGCACCCTTCTGAGTGTCTTATTGTAATAATCCACATTGCACATACACATAATTGAATTCAGGTCACAATCCATGCCAGTTGCTCTGGAATACCGGCTCACAGCATCACTCAACAAGAGACTATGACTTTATTCTGCAAAGAGGATACAGGGGTTTAGCCCATGTGACATATAGTGCTTCTGAATACCAATGGTGTGAGTTAGGCAAAGAGCACCTTCAGCTCAGTAAAACCCAACCTTTCAGAGTCAGGAATCCTTAAAATAAAACAAGAGACTCAGAGCTACAAATATGTTGCTGTGCCATTAATTCTGGTGGCATACAGTTAAGAAATAAGGTTTCTTTGTGGTTCAGCAATATAATCACATAGGGGCCACTGCTCATAAATCACAGGCATTTGTTGTTTCTGCTAATTGGTGAACGAACCTATTACCAAATCTCTTAAATGTTCCCCGGTCTAGCTATGTTGGGAGAGATATCTGCTCTATTAGGAATTCCTGAAATCAATAATGCTTGCATACAAAAGGCAGAACAAAATATCTGCCTGCGGGTTGCTCTGCTGAACTGCATTTAAGCCAGAAGAAGGCATTTGCTTTAGCCATCTCTAGCTTCCATCCAGAACTATAAAAGCCATGAATTGTGCAGCCTGTAGGGTGTCACACTAAAGTGCTGTCAGCATGGAACAAAGGTCTTAAGCGCAGTAACACAGAGCAACTGATACGGTATTAAGTAGACGTTTAAACAATAGCAAACAAGTTTAGCAGAGCCTTTTGATACACAGAGTTTAAAAGAGAAAGGTTAAACTTTGTGAACTTTGGCTGCAAAGCCTTTAAATGAATCTTATATGAATTTAAGAGACAAAGAAAAGCCCCCTTTGAGAGGGCTCATTAATTGAATTGCTCTGCATTGTGATGCCAACAATGATGGAAATATATTTATCCATACACTTTTTAATCACACAAAATGGACACCATCTAATCCAAAGGAGAAAATCGGGGATGCACAAAGGCACTGTTGAATGTCTTGTGACGACTGTTGGGTGAGTGAAATGTAAAGCCAGGATTTACAAATATTACACAAGTGAACACTGTTACCGCACTCAGGCTGAAAAATCCTGTTCAAATCCAATAAGTGGTTTAAGATGTGCAAATAGAGGCTTCTGCAGGGAGTCGGGCATTAGAAGCCACCTGGAGCATGTGCTAGAGATTGTATCCATCAATACAGCAGCTGGGCCGAAATTATAAAGAGAGCTGCTTTTCATCACGCTTGTTTTAATGCATACATTTCTCCTGTCACTGGCACCCCAGGAAAACTACTAAGCACAAAAATGAATGGTGCCCATTACCTGATATTCATACTTGTGACAACAGAGGAAAGAATCACAACACAACAGTAAGCAAAAAAATTGATATCCAAATTATTTTTAAGTTGCTGCCGTAGGAGAAAATCCTGAAAACCAATTGGCAATATTTTAATATAAGAACTGGGAAGGGAAGCAGAGTCATTTCCTATCTGACCATAAATTCCTTCTCCTGATGTGATACGGACAGTTTCTCCAATCATTTTCAAAACAGGGTCACATTAAAAAAGACATTTTGTTTTCTAAGAAAGGGAATTGTCCTTTCTAACATGAAACAATGTTAAGATACTGGCTAGGGAAAACATGAGGACCCCAAAGCGACATCCCACCCATTGCAGCATTACAGACACAGCCCATGCTCCCTGAAACTCTTGTATAACTTCAGGCCAAAGGCCGTGAGTTCGGACTTCTCTAGCATTTTGAGACTCCTACGTGACTGGCAAATGCCAGCTATTGTCCAATTGCACTTTCACGATGATGCCACGATCTATGCAATATCTATTAAGCCACTGTCTTTAGCACAACGTCAAAACAGCTTCCATAATAACTGACTAGTAAGAAGGCCAAACAAGTCTTTGGTAACAAAATGAAGCTCAATAGCTGCCTCAGGTCCACGGTAAGGAAAAAGTGGATTAAAGAGGGGCACCGGATACGTGCAGACATCGGCATGGACTGTGTCTTCATGGTGGCAGTGGAGATGCTTTATCAAGGTTCTGACGTTGTAAGTAAAATGGATGTATTTTCAGTTATAACTCAGTAAAGTTAGATTTTTAAAAGCCTTGACATTAGAAGTATCATTTCCTATGTTGTGCTTTGATACTAGAAGTACTATTTTATATACCAGCCTCAATTTTCTTTTCCACTTTGAATTTTCTGGGTATTTTCAACTTCACATTTTACCTAGGCAAGAAGACTTAGCAACTTAATGAGTTTGTTGGGTTTTGCTCAAGATAAAATTGACTTTCGAAAGGAAATTTTCCACCCATTGAATGGGTTTAGGTGAATTAATCTACAAAACAGGTCCTGACTTGACAAGTATGACCTTAAGTTGAGTTGATGTGATTTTTGTTTTTTACTAGCACAAAGTAATGTGCAATTTATAGAGTAGGCTCATGTGGCAGTCAGGGAAAAGCATAGCTTTAGGTGTGATGGAGAGAATACCGAACTGGGAATACTAAGGGACCTAAAATCTTCCTACCCAACTTTCATTAATCTCCTGGTATGACCATGTGTCACAGCCTTCCCAAGCTCCCAAGCTTCTGTGTCTTTATCTCTAATTTCTAAAGGTTTTGTCAAAACTGTTGCTCTCAAACTTACTTAATTTTCATGTGACTGAATTCTTATTTCAAGCAGTACACTTTACAGAATCACAATAAATAAAATTTGATGTGGTATTGAATGAATTTATTATCTCTCTGTTGGACAATTTTTATGTATGTTGCTTTCAGTTTAGAGTAACACTCCATTGAAAACTTTATGCATAAAACATGTTACCTATTTCATATAGCTAAAATATATAGTTTACTGAATTGCTTTTCAAATCTCTAAATCGTATTTCTTCAATCACTAGGTGTGAATAGGTGTGATATGTATTTTGTTCATATCTAACCTTAGATCACCTTTAAGTTTTATGTTCTTGAGATTGAATCTCATTTTGGAAAACTTTGAGATGATTCACACTCCCTATATTTAGGTCAAATACTATGAAGGCAGAAAAGATCTTGAGAAGCACCTTCAAGCTAAACAAATAGCTTGGAATCTATCCCATTCACTTATTTACTGAAACATGCACCAGGCACTTGCACTAGAACAGGAAGATACAAAACTAGGAATGAAGTGATTCATTATCATTAAAACACAGTAGTCTTTGACCCTTGAAAGCAGACTGTAAATCTGAGATGCTCAAAAGTGGAGAGGAGAAGGTGAGAGAGGGAGTGAGTAGAGAAGGGGTGCAGAAGAGAAGTTGCACTGTGGTGGAGGACCATAAACTCTTCAGTGTTGAGAAAACTATGGTGACTGAACCTAAGGGAAGAACTCTTATCGAGTAGAAAAAAACAAAAACAAAAACAAAAACATGTTTATTAAAAAATGAATTAAAAAAAATTCATGGTGTAGTGGTAAGGTCAGAAAGGTGTCTACACACATCATATGTCAGAGACGGTTCAGGACTAGTTGTGTCCAGGGTAGCTGGGATAGCCTCATACAGAAAACAAAAGTTGGCTGTGTTTTTACTGTTTAAATAGATGGATCCTGGATGAAGGAGTCCGTTAGAGAAACACAATATTTAGTTAGACTCGCATGTGTGGAAAGCCACGGAAGTCCAGGGAATGGTGGAAGATGGTGTCCATGTCACTCAACTCAAGTCTGTGATTGTCTCGGGAGGAACTGAGAAGAGTTTGTGGGGCCTCATGCTGTCTGACAGGCCCATTGAAGATTAGCGAGGACACGTTTCCTTGACAGCCCATTTCCTAAGATTTTTCCTTGAACACATAGAGTGCTCACTTCCCACATCTCAACTGCTTTAAAAAAAAAAAAAAAAGATGAAAAATACTCATAAATGTAGTTTTTACCTTTTTTTAAAAAAAAGTTTTATTTATTTATTCATATAGAACTGGGGTACAGGCCAGAGATGCGGAGGGTGAGAGGATTCACCAGAGACAGAATGGGGAGTAGAACAGGCAGATTAATGAAGTACACTGCTGAGGGGAGCAGCAGGTGGGTCAGGAGAGGTCTGCCTCGCCATGTGGATCTCCTCTCTGGCAGGCGGGAATCGAACTCATGTGGAAGTGGCTTAAGCTTCTTAGTCCTGTGCTTTAACCAGCTGCGCCACCAGGGAGGGCCCAGTTTTTACCTTTCTAGCTTACACTTCGCAGGACTTTGAAGCACTCTGGCAAAATAGATAATAGTTTTGTACTCTATTTAATTCAGTCTATGAATCATTTTAATAATATGTTTTAAGTGTTTAACTATTTAATACACTTAATAAGTGTTAATGCCATTAAAAGATTTATTTAAAGTGTTGAAATTTAGAAGTAACCTATTAGAAAAACCTTATGGTTCTAATTGAAATTTGACTTTAATGATTGATTATTTAACTTATAGAATGAAAGAACTTGAAGTGTTTGCAGACTTGTTTGTCCATACTAAGTTAAAGGTAGAGAATGGGAAGACTTTCTTTGGGCTCATGTGAATATTTCAAATATGGCTCCTTGAAATTTAACCACTCCTTAATGCAAACATATCACCATAGGGTTGGGCATGAAGGTTGCTTTAAGTCTTCTAATAACAGTAATAGAAAAGACAACTATTATGCCCACAATACACAGATGAATGAATTTTTTTTCCTTGCCTAAGTTCAGTCTATGTTTTTTTGTTATTTTTTATTTATTTACTTATTTATTTTTAATTATTACAAAAGTTTATTTTTACATCATTTTGCACATTTTTTCCCTCATCTCAATTGTAATCCCTGCGGGTTTCCCATCACCAAATCACCAGTGTGCCACCACCATAATCCCGTGCATTTCCCTTCCCTCTCCTCCCCCGTTTTTGATCCCATTCCCCACTCCACCCCCACAAAATGTCTCTGGTATATGGTTGTTCATTATTTTTGTTATTTTCTCGCCGGGTCCATTATACTCTTGCTATGAGTGAAACCATCTGGTATTTTTCTTTCTCTTTCTGGCTTATCTCACTAAGCATGATCTCTTCCAGCTCCATCCAAGTTGCTGCAAAAGACATGTGTTTCTCTTTTTTGGTTGCTGAGTAATATTCCATTGTATATATATATACCACATCTTTTTTATCCAGTCATCTACTTTTGGGCATTTGGGCTGCTTCCATGTTTTTCCAATTGTAAATAAGGCAGCAATAAACATGGGGGTACAAGTATCTTTTTCAATCAGTGTTTTTGTGTCTTTTGGGTAGATACCTAGGAGTGGGATTGCTGGGTCATAGGGAAGCTCCATGTTTAGCAGTTTGAGGAACCTCCAAACAGTTTTCCATAGTGGTTGTACTAGTTTGCATTCCCACCAGATAAATGAATTTTAAGTCTCCTCAAATCATAGACTTTCTAATGTTTTCACTTCCTCTTCCAGGTTAGATATTAACTAACTTTACAGGGGGGCTAATTACAGCATGTGAAGTTCAGCTACCTCAGAAAGTGGCTACACAAGCAGAAACTACATTTAATAGCCTCTTGACCATGCATCCTCTGACTTAACCAGTAGCATGTGAACACAGTTTTAGTAAAGTGAGCTTTTGAGCTTCTTTAAGCCATTTCCCACTATTGTGTAAAGGAGAGTAATTCCAATTATTTCTCTGAGGAAAGCACTAGAAAAGACTTATGGACACATATTTACCAAAAATAAGAATCAGAAGTAAAGGGAGAATATTGTGCTTCAAAATCCTACTACCCCCACAGAAAGAGGGAAATTGAAGAGAACTGTAAACTTTCATACTTTTATCTTGCCTTGACTTGTTAGCACCATGTTCTTATACTGTGTTGTTTTTACCTGGCAGTTGATAATGTAGATTTCCCTGCTTGGAAAATTCAAATTTAATCTAGAAAGGATAGACTTTAAAATAAATGTGTTATTTAAATATCTAGTAGGTTAAAGAAAAAAATTCTATGGGACAGTTTCTGGATTGTTTCAGAATTTATTTTTAAACAAACATATTGAATTTCTGTGGTGAAAATTTGCCATTTTTTTTTAAATCAGTTGCAGTTTAAGCCATTGATTCATGAATCATTCAAAGTAAGCCTGAGCTAGCAACATATGACAGCAAGAGCTGGGTTCTCAGAGGAAATGGAATTGGGGCTTGTTTATCTTGGAGAGAATTCTTGTCATAACTTTTACTGTGCACATATATTTTCTGGGCAATTTCATCTGTTTTTCCTATTCACAGGTAGAACAAACCAAAAAATAAAATAAAAAAGAAGACATTTTGCTTGTCCTGGTAAAGTTATTAAAGAATTAAAGTCCCCTCCATCTGGAGGTGCAGATAGTCTTTCTTCTGGTCCAAGGGACTGAAGGAGTATATGGCATGTTCTGGAAACAGAAGGGAATGAAAAGCACTCACCATCACGTCACGCCATCACCCACTGTGTGCCCCAAGAAGGCAAATTCTGTCCCAGGTAATTCTGAAAGTGACTGGCCTCACAACTTGAACAGCCAGGCCATATTGTGTAGCTGGATGTGACAATGGCAAGTGCTAACAAACACAGGCCCGTTTCTCTCAGTCCAGCTCCAAAGACAGAGGCCACCATAGGGGGACGAGTCAACATGTGGACAGCAACGGAGCACAGTTGCCACTCAAGCACAGGGGAAAAGGGAAAACCCACAAGCTCTGAAACTAATAAAAGATAGTTATACCATATCTGCAAATGTGATTTCCAATAGCCAAAAGCAGCTGGCTGGTTGATAACTTGCGTTGGGAAGCGTAGAAGGAAACCAAATATCTATTTGAGTCACTTTACCATCATGAAGCCCTTGGTCCCCCCCCATACTTGGGTAGGAGAGTGTTCAATTCAAGAGAAATGACTGTTTTTGAAAAACTAGAGATCGAAATAGATGCCATTGTGGGAAAGATTTGAAAGAATGTATAAAAATTATAAGGGTGGGAAAATGCTGGTTTAATTACCTGGGGATGGATGTTCAAATCCTATTTTGGTATTGAATGATTATTGAATCTTTCTGAGTCTGAAAATCACAGATCCTTATAATACTGTCTTTATAAGAACATTGAAAGCCTATGGGAAATAATGTGGGTGAGTATATTTTATGAAGTTTCACAAAATGTCATTCTAAAATGCACCTCTGAAGTATAACACTCAAGTGCAAGTTGGCCCTGAAGACAGTGGCCTCTGTTTGGTCATCAAGTATGCAGACAAATTAGGCAAAAAAAATGTAAATGATTGGGTCTGCCCTCATTCTTCTCAGCCATATTTTGTTTAAAATAAATTGGACATTGTTTGATAATTCCTTTAACCTTGGGGAAAGATGTTCCCCAAACTTCAATATCTGAGAAACCCATTTACTAAGTACAAGACTTCCTGCTAGGTGCTGGGAATTTTTGTGCATGACCTTTTTGTCTTCTGTTGATGCCTAGTAACCAATGTATACTTGAAGACTGCTACAAGTTTATTTCATTTTCTTTTAGAAACAAACCATTAGCACATAATTTTAAAAAGAAAACTAGAAGACAAATTCTTATTATTTTGACCAGAAATTTAAATGTTTTTTAAAAGCTGCTGTTAAGTGTTTTGTACTTTGAGGATCTAATTTATAAATGCATTATTTCCTTTGTTTCTTACATGCTCAAAAAGATGGAATCAATACAAAATTTACTTATTGCAAGCTGTGTTAGGTTCCAACAAGACATAATTCCTATATGGATTTTTCTTCATCACTAGATGTATTTTCATTTTCAAAACATTTACCACCCAAAACAAAGAGGCTGCACATTACTTACATGGGCTTTTTTTTTCCCCCCAATTTTAAAGGGCTTTTCTTTTATTTCAAGTTTTCTTATAGCTAAAGTGATTCCTATTCTCTTGAAATAAAAAGTAGTTGTCACCTCAATTTAAGACATAAGAAAATCATCCACCCACTTCTGACTGGTCTCACGAGCTGGGGGAGAATGACAAATGCTTGGGCTCAGTTCCATTTGCAAACTTGAATTCCTCAGCCGTTTCTACTAAGGAAATGCTGTGACACCATCATGTTTGTTCCCGTCTCATTTCCAGGAAACAGTAGGTTGTTTTGTCCACCAGAGTAATAATTAATAGTTAGAGTAAGTAATCAGAAAGGCAGCAGGCAGTGTGGCTGTGAGTATGGATGTGGTTCTAGTGTACAGGCACCAAGCTTACTGGTCTTGCTTCTCTTGTTTGTTTGAGGCAGATAGGTATTCAGTCTTCCTCATAAGAATGTCTAAGGGTTGTATAAACTCGTAAAAGGACACATAACCAGTAAACACTCAAATTACTACCCATAAGTAAAACTAATCAGATAATATAATTCTTTTCATGATTCTCTCTTTGGTTATTGATTTCATCGTGCCTTTAAACAAAGGTTTTGAAAACTGGGTGCATTTTGCTGCTTTTGTCTTCCAAAGTGATCAGAAAATTCCTATATTGCATCATAATAAACAGCAACATATGTACATAATACAAAGAAATAAATATCAACAAGATGTGTCCTACAAATATCTCTTGCAGCTGTGTCTTTTCTGGAGGCATAGAAAGGAAAAGCAAGCCTCCTTTATTTGATCGATGTGAACAAATTCAATCTTGTAGACATAGCACCAGGTCTCTTCTAGATGTTAGCCTGAATGCAGGACAGTTTACTCCTTGGGCTTTGTGCTGATTAGGTCTACCCACTCCAGTGAGATTACTCTTCTAGACCATTTTTTCTCGGCTTTGACATTTTTAACATTTTACTCTGGATAATTCCTCATCATGAAAAGACTTCCCTCTGTGTGATGGGACGTTTAACCTCATTCCTGACTTCTATCACTAGATACCAGTCATAACTTTCTATGCCCCTAGGTTGTGAATACTAAACATGTCTCCATTCATTTCCAAATGTCCCATGAAGGGCAAAGACACGCCAGGTTGAAAACCACTGCTATAGAACACCTAACTTGGACTCCAGCACATTCTCCCTATCAGTTCTTCTGCTTAAAGCTATGACTCACAACCTGTTTCACTGGAGCAACAAGTCATCATTGAGTTCACTAAATCAATGAGCCATTTTCGTTCCTGAATCACTCTCCTGCTTGGCCCTTCTTTAATTCAGATATTCATTTATTATTCTTCACTTAAAGATATTGAGTACCTACACCATATTGGTTCATGCTGTTGTGAGTGTCGCTGGCACTTACTGCAGTGTTTCCCCATGGACACAGCACTTTCACTAACGACTCCCCTCTACCCACCTTCATGTCCTAGAACCCAGGTTGAGCAGATGATCTCTCAAGAACCCAAAACTGATCTCATTGCTCCTCTTTACAATGCCCCACGAACTCCCTCCTGCCTTCAGGATGAAGGTCAATCTTTAAGGCAAACACATGAATGTTCCTGATCTGGTACCAGATGTCATGTTCTTTATTCATAGTGAGCATGAGTCACCACATTTACCCTCTTCTAAAGCATCGTGCTTTGGTATGTCTCCCGACAATGGTCTTTCACTTAATAACCACTGGAATGAATCTGATTACTCTTTCAGTGATGTGCTCTGTTGTCCTTTGCTCTGGAAATTTTTTCACTCCCAGGGCATCCACCCAAGTTTTCCCCATTGTGTTGGTCACCAGAGTCTTTTCTAGCACTTATCCCCATCTATTGTCATTGTTTACTTTTCTCTCTTTTGGCGAGAATGTAAGGTCCATTAAGGTACAGGAAAGCCTATTTACTCTTGCATACACCATTACCAAACAAGAGTTGACTCAAAGTTAGCATACAAAGTAAAATAAAATTAAGTGCATTGAATTGAAAAGAAAATTTGGTAAATCCATCCAAATAAGTATCTGATTGTATTACCCCATTAATTTCATATTGCTTACCATTATGTAAATCCTGCTAATGTTTATTTATTCTCTCATTTATTGCCTACTTGCTCCACTAGGATGCAAGTTATATGAGGGCAAAGGTAACTTTCTATGTGTTGGATGTTGAATAAGTAGCATAAAAAGATAAAAATAACAACAACAAAAAGATAAAAATAACAACAACAGTGTCCTGAATGAATACATATAAAAGGTGGACCAAAAGCAGAAGCTAATTAATGAAACCCACAATAAGTGATCACAGATGTAGCAAGAAAAGTGAGAGGGTATATTCAAATGAGAAAAAAATATTTTATTAATGTGTCAAATTTTACTTGATAAATAAATACACATATTTTGAGAAAGCACATGACAGAAAGAATAAACTCTAACCTAGATAGAAGAAACAGAAAGAGCTTCCAGTTTTGTTTTTTTTTTTTTCTCCTGCTACCTATAGGAAAACAGACTTGGCAGCTGCTGTTACAAATGAAAAGAAAAATTGTCATGCACAAGGTTCATGTTCTCATGATTGATGGACATTTCCTTTTGAAAATATGCCTATTTATAATCACAAATAAAATTCCTGTTGTCTCATGAACAACAGACCATGAGTCTTATGTATTTGCCTCCAAGAGTTAAATAACCTCCTAATTCCACTTGACAGTGAGGATAAAGCTACTGTTCTACTGTGATAGATAATCCCCTGCATGGGGTGGTGGGACTGAAGGAGCAAGAAGGAGGCAGAAGAGAGGGGACATCCATCTTGCTAAGCAATTTATGAATTGAACCCTAAATCCTTAATGTACGAGATGTTGAGTCAGTGTGCTAATGCATACTTGATTGAATTTGGTTTAAAATGCTAAGTTAAAGTGTGCAGGTGTCTTGAGCAGGTGCACAGTATGCTGCTAATAAACAGAAGACATTAAACCTGAGGCAAGGCTTATTTTGCTGTATTATAGAAATTTCACAGACCTATAGAAAGTACATGAAATATTGCTTTAGGGAGGGCTATTCATTCAGTATCTCTTCAAACCCTGTAAATCAAGAAAACAATGTGCTAGTTCAAATTTGTGCCTTGAGTTTTTTCTTTCTTAAACATTAAAAATGAAGTATAATGATAATTTCCCCCTCTATTAGAGTATCATTGTATTTATATAAGTGGGTCTGAAATAGACCATGCTTGAAACTTCAAAATAGAGAGAGAGATGTATGGAAATCATATCATGCTGTACTTTTTTTCTGAAACACTTTTGAGCACAGTTGGAGTCCCAATGTCATAATGAAAAATTACTGTTAATTTTCAGCTTATGGATGTGAAGAGCGGGCGCTCAGGCTGCAGTGGGAATTAACTTGTGCAGGCTACAGACATCCATTACTCAGGGTGTGGCAAGACCCGCATAGCCTTGCCAATCCAGGAAGAGGATGGATTGGCAAAGGAGTGAGCAGTGTTGCCCTTTGGGAGGGACGGTTTTTTCTGGGCAGTAACCCCATAGAGACACGCATGTGAAGAAACCTGGCAAAGTTTTCACCTTGCCCCAAACAGCTTTGAATAAGGTGTCATTCAAAAACTTTTTTACACAAAATGCTTTAGTTTGGATGTCTAGCCTTATGGTGTTTATTACAGTATCACTACAGGCGCAAAAGTAGGTTAATTATGGACTGTCCATCATGAATTGAACTCGTTACTGTGCCTGAGGCACCAGACCTTAAACATTTCAAAATTCAGTGATCATTACAGACATCGCTGGGTCTTACAATGCATGTCAAAATCTATTGTGCATAGGATAGTGCATGCTTTAATCTATTGTGTATGTCCTATGTTAGTATCAGCATATGTTACATTTATCTCACACATGTTGGGGAAGATTGACGATATGAAGATGGAGAATTCTCTCTCACAACAGTGAGTGATTTTCCGGTTTACTGTCTTTTGCTCCTAGGCATGCCTATGTACTTCAACTGGATTGAAGAAAAGTTACTCAGTTGAAAGCTAAACAGAGCTCATATGCACATTTTACTTTGTGTTTTCAAGGCTGAAACACAATTTTACTTTGCTGTTCTCTTACCCCTCCTACAGGAATGGCGAACAACCCAAATTTGGTTCACTAAACTAAGCACTACCCTCCACACTTTCCAATGAAATACAAAACAAATGCCAAATTCTAATACAAAATACAAGTACAAAATCCACGAGTATTGAGATATTATTGACTTATAAGATATGTAGAATTAAAGAGTGCAGTGTAGTAATAATGCCCACACAGAGTAAGAAACTAGTTTAATGAACATCTCTGTCTCCTCACATAATTACCATTTTGGTGGTGGTAGTAGGGAGGGAAGGTTGAGAATGAGTAAGATGTATTCTCTTAACAAACTGGAAGTATATAATAGAGTATTTTAAGATACAGTCTGCTACTTGAGCATTAGATTAGGAACTAGGTTAGGTTAGACTGTATCCTTTGACTAACATCGACCCATTTCCTCTTTCCATTTCCTGGCCACCAGCATTCTACTCTTTTATTCGATGTGATGGCTTTGTTTAGATTTCATATATAGGTGAGAACATACAGCATTTGTCTTTCTCATTTATTTCATGTAACATAATGACCTCAAGGTCTGTGTGTGTGGTCTCAAAAGATGGGTTTTCCTTTTTCTTTTCTATTGGTGAATAATAAAAGCACATGTATGCATGTGTGTGTAGTCACTATGTAGTTACATATCTCTCCCCTCTATTTGTCATCTATCTTCCTAATCACATCTTCTAAACCCATTCCTCTGTCAGTGGGTACTAAGTTTGTTTCCATGTCTTGGCTATTGTAAATAATGCCTCAGTGAAGCTGGTGGAGTATAGATATTTCTTCAAGATAGTGTTTTCAATCCCTTCAAATATATACCCAAAGTGGGGTTGCTGTATTATATTCTAGTTTTACTTTTTTGAAAAATTGCCATATTATTTTCCATGGTGCCTGTCCCTTTTTACATTCCTGCTGATAGCACAAGAGGTTTCCTCTACTCCACATCCTCATCAACACTTGTCTTTTTAATACTAGTCATTCTCACAGGTGTAGGGTGATAGCTCACTGTTGTTTGGATTTGCATTTCTCTGAACTGATATTGAACATCTTGCCATGTACCGATGGCCCATTTTTTGGTCTTCTTTGGAAAAATGTCTACTCAATTCTTCTGCTCATTTGTAATTGTATTGTTTATTTACTATTGAGCTGTACAAGTTCATTACATAGCTTTGTTATTAATGCCTTATTGTCCAGAAGGTTTTCAATTATCTCCTATTCCATAAGTTACTTTTTAATTAGGTGCTTTTTTCTTTCTTTTCCTTGGATGGCCGTTCTGGTGACTAAATGAACAGTGGTTGGGATTGGTGCTTAGATATCTGGGCCCATGGGGACAAGCTGAACCTGAGTTCATTGGGTGATCTAGCATGTTAGTAGCTGAGGTGGGCCTGGGATCTGGATCTGCATGAGTAGACTTGGCTGCTAGGGGCCTATAAGGCCAGCCAGACACCAGGGACAGCTGGAGGTGGTAGCAAAGTCTACGCTTTGTGAGGGTCAGCCTGACATTGGGATAAGCTGAGAGCCTGTTTTTGAGGGAGTCAGCCTAGCTGTTGAGGTCATAAGAACCAGACTACTACAAGGGCAAATCTAAAGCCATAAACTGGTGTCTGAGGGGCTGTACTGGCATTTGGCTTTGGAAGCCAGCCTTACATTCGGGCAGGCAAGGAGCTTAGGTCCACGAGAAAGAACTTTAAGTCTGAATAGCAGGAGTGGGCCTGGTGCTGGCAACCTGGATTAAGTGGAGCTAGCCTGAAGTCTACTTCTGTAGGGGCCAGCCTGGCTCTGAGATGGGATAGGAGTCCAGGTCCAAGAGACACTGCCTAGAGTCTATTACCTGTATGGGATGGGGGCTGGGTTTCCTTTTGTTCACTGGAAGTCTAGGCTCATGGGAGCCACCTGTGCTGGAAGCCAGTTGGTTGGAGTGGTGCAGGAGTTGTTTTCACATAAATGTCCTGGGAACCCAGAGCTACTGAACCTACCTGGTGCTACAGACTGCCCAGGAACCCAGCACTGGTTAGGAAATGGGCAAAGTGTGATCTCAGTGCTCCTCTGTTCTGACACCAAGTCGACTCTCTCTGTGCTATGCTACCCAGGCTTTGGGAAGGAGGATGCAAGGTGAATGTATCCCCCCTCTCTTTTTAGTGCACTTTTTCCTATGTGTGCTTCACCCAGGTGTTGTGACCCCTCACCTATAATACTTAGCTCTTTTAAGGTATTTCTATGCATGGAGAATGAAAACTTCAACTTCAGGAAAGGGCATTAGAAACTCCTATAACTTCATGTTGTTGACATCACTTACATAGTAAAGCGCATAGGAAGAGAATGGAAACTACTTTCCTCCTTCCACTTGTAAACTACTCATTTTGAATAGGGGCTGCTTTCTTTTTCTACACCAGATTCTTTCCACAAAGAGGCTCTGTTTGCCTATTGATTTGATAAGATAATATAATCATCAATACAGGTGCTTGACATCTAAGTGAGTATTTGGGAATTTCACAGAAAAATAAGGTTTTTTTTTGTTTTTTTTTTTAAGATTTATTTATTTATTCTTACAGAACTGGGGTACAGGTGAGAGATGCGGAGGGTGAGAGGATTCACCAGAGACAGAGTGGGGAGCAGAACAGGCAGATCAACGAAGTACACTGCTGAGGGGAGCAGCGGGCGGGTCAGGAGAGGTCTGACACGCCATGTGGTCACCTCCGGGGCATGCGGGAATAGAACTCATGCGGAAGTGGTTTAAGCTTCTTTGTGCTGTGCTTTAACCTGCTGCGCCACCAGGGAGGGTCTGAAAAATAAGTTTTAATTGTGATCAGAATAACATTATCTTAATTTGTAAGCATCAAGATCCCCTAATACAAAGGATAAAATAAGCCCTAGAAACCAAATTTACTGTTTTGGGGATTCATAATTATAAACAGTCTGAACGTTTTAGCTCTTATTTGATTTTGCCAAACTAGGATTGTTACAACTTCCTTCCCAAGTTCCTGAAGTCTTTACATTATTGAGTAGTTGAAGAGTTCAGTAGGAATAGATGATTTCTTAGTTCTTGTCTTATTCTTAACTTTGGGGCTTTGTTTGAGGAAATCATTGGGGCTGGAATTGATAATCTTGGATTTGGGAAGAGCTTCAAGGTATTTCTTTCATCTTTCATGGTTTCTTATGCTGTATCGTGAGCTATTGTTTTCCACTTCTCAATAATAAAGAAAAGAAAAGAAGTATCCTGTAGTGAAGATATTGACCTTGTGGACTTAGAAATTGTTAAATATGCCTGGAGGTTCTGAGCATATTTATGTGTTGTGTTGATTTCTTTTGAGTTTAGGCAGAACATTTAGATGATTTAAATTTTGGATTATCTTAGAGTGATTTTGCATTGAGACTTACTGCTCTGTCAAAAGTCTGCTCATCCAACCCTACATATTGTATACCCAGTAGAAAAGCATCTACTGATCTAGAAGCTTCCTTAGGTTATGCTTTGCTCTGTACTTTAAAGAACTAAACTGCTCTAAATAGCTTAACCCAAATGCCTTTGTTAGTTTTTCATCTTTCTGCTAATAAGAATGCAACAGGTGATCCCATTATGAAGATTCAGGATCACTTAAAGATGCTTAAAAGCAATATTGTCATTTGAGAGATCAAGCATCTTTTTTTTCAAACAGTAGTTTAAAGTGGAGTTCAGTATCCAGAACCTGAATTAGTACTTTTCACAAGAATCAGCAGTGTATAAGATGTTTCAAAGTTTATATCCAATGTATAATCTCATTTTGGAAAATATTCATTTTTCAGATGAACATAATGTTAGCTCAGCCTTACTATCATAGGGTATTTCTAATGTAGTAGTTCTTAAAGTTCAAATGTGTCAGAATCACTTGTAGGACTTATTAAATATAGCTTAATAACTCTCATTCTAGAGTTTCTATTTCAGTAGATCTCAGGTAATTCCGATGCTGTTCCTGGTCCAGGACTGTCCTCTGAAGACCACTATTCACAAATATTCTAATATAAACACATTAAAGTGAAGCATTAATGCATTATAATAATAATGTAGTTAGTATAATAATAAAGAATTCCTTGATAATTCCAACTAAAATTTCAGTTTCCTTTCCCAGTCATTCCATAGCTAGCATTTATACTTGGCTTTGCAAATTTTTCTTTGCTTTTCCCTAACTTGACTTACATTGCTTGAAGACAAGAACTCTGTTTTGTTCACCATATTCTCAAGATACATTGAATTTCAACAAAGCATAATGTATAAGGGCTTACTGGTATATTAGAGGAATATAAAATGAGTGCAGATTTTTTTCTTACCCTTCACTCAGACATTTCACCATTTGGTATTGTCATTTGAATGTTAGAATGATCTTAGAAAGTATGATATGGAGCCAGAAAAGTAAAAGGGAAAATGCTAAATCCAATCTGATGTCACTTAATATCTTACAAGAGCCAAAGAAATAAAAAAAAAAAAAACTGCAGTATGAAGGAAGCTAGCTAATGTAAGAGTGGGTTGCCAGGCTCTTTCAATGAAAGGGAGACATTAGTGACAAGCAGCAGACCCATGCCAGGGACGGCTTCATCAGTGGCTCTGTGGGTCTGTCCTGACCCCTGCAGCTCTACACAGACCTGTCTTGGGATAAAAATCAACCCTGACGAACTGAGAAGGCAATTTAAGAATTTGTCTAGAAAGGGAACTCTAAATTGTTTTCCCAAGTGGGTGTTCGTAACCCTGAAGAAAATGTGGAGTGAAGTGGGGAAATGAGGAATCAGATCAAATTCATATATTCAACGTTTTGTGATAAGAATGATCTATGCATTTTTGACAACTCAGAAACTTGTAATAAATCAGTGAATTTAGCCTAATGCATTATCTGATAGATTTTCATTTAAACGTGTGTTTGAGTTATGGACTTTGGCTGCTTTTTATGTGAACATTATGAGAATTTGATCTATTAAAGTGTATTTTTATATTTGAGATAACTTAGAACTTACCATATCCATAAATTTAATGTATTAGCTATGCAAATGTTACTTAACTACTTAGGTGAATTTTATTTGTTAATCAAAAAATGTAAAATATTTAATAAGGAAATAAATTTTTTAATTTATAAAGGAAGCTGAAATGTTTAAGTAAGGTGAATTAGTCAAGTAGTAAAACCTTTTTAACAGTGGTTGTTAAAGTATAATAACATGATATATAAGCTCAGTTTAATATATCAAGGAAGAAATCAGTTTATGAGCATATACCTTTAATAAATTTGTTGTTCATTTAGAAAGCTGAAGTAACTAGTGGATAATGTTCTTGTATATAAAAGTTGCTAATAAAGAACAACTCTCTGCTTTAGAGGCATAGCTACTTCTGTCGTGCAGGGGTGGTGCAGTGTGACCTACTATTGGCTAAGCTCACTGAAGAAAGTTTTGGGGAGCATTGCTAACTTGGAGCCATTGGGCGCTTGAAGGAAAAAGCAATTTAATTGTATTTAGTCAATATTGCCTCAAATGAATCAAGTTTGTGCCAGTCTTTTCTAATCAGAACCTGGACAGTTTATCTATTGAAGAGAACTGGGTAACTTCTCACACTCCTGACATTTCTTTAACCTTTTAAAAAATTTGATCTATGCAAATTTGATCTGGGGTACAGGTCAGAGGTGCAGGGGCGGGGAGGATTCACCAGAGAGAGAGTGGGGAGCAGAAGAGGCAGATGTACTGAAATACACTGCTGAGGGGAGCAAGAGCAAGACAGGAGAATTGTGCTTGCCATGTGGGTCTCCTTCCTGGTTGGAAATAGAATTTGTACTGCAGTGGCTATGGATAGCTTCATAGTGCTGCATTTTAATCCCTTGCACATCCAGGAAGACCCATTTCTTTAACTTTTTGTTTAGATATTTTATTAGGTGATGTCCTCACTGAAGGCAGGTCCAGCATAGATCAATACTACACATTTACCAATTTCTTAAAATCAACACTTACTGTATTGAAATCCTCTCAAGTAGAGTCAGTTTTTCTACCTCATGAAATCTAGACCAGTAGGCCTTAGTATTTTGTGCCTCAAGGTTTACATAATCCACTTCAACAATGTGTATGCTGCCTTAATTCCCTTCACACAACATCAAATACCACCAGAGACTGGTATGAGCTTTTTACTTATCCAAGGACACACTTATTTATCCCTTTATATTGCTTCTGTTGCTGTTCGAATATAGAATTCTCTGACCTTTGGAGTAATTTGCTATAATTTCACTGAATTCCTTTGTTCTCAGTGAAAACATTCAATTTAGTGGCCCCCTGCATCCCTCTTCTATATGAATTCTAGAACATTTGCTTCTATGCCACACATAGTTAAACAGAGATGTATGCTTTTAAATTCATATCCAAGGAGAAATAGCTACCTTGTCTTTCTCTTACAAATTAAAGCACTGATCTATAATGTCACGATGGTTACTAAGTAGCTTAAAATTTACTTCAAATTTCATTTCAAATTTCAGATAGCCCATGAAAGATAATTAGGATATACTGAAATATCAAACATATCTCTGCAAATAATTACTGGTAAAAATTATTACTCAAAAGCTTTGATATAAAGGGTCATATGTTTGCATTTAAAAATGCTTTAAAATGCATAAAATCTTTACACATATATTATTTCCTTCAAAGTTTATAACACATCTATTAATGGTATGTTACTGTCTTATTCATCAGAATATAAAAATCTAATTCATTTGTAACCTGCCACAATAACCTTGTTAAATCTTCAAGAACACTTATTACTCAAATGTCCATTATATGTGAAGCTTAGAGTATTTTTTTTAAAGATTTATTTATTTATTTATTTGTGCATACAGAACTGGGGTACAGGTCAGAGGCTCAGGGGCGGTGAGAGGCTTCACCAGAGACAGAGTGGGGAGCAGAACAGGCAGATTGACGAAGTACACTGCTGAGGGAAGCAGCGGGCGGGTCAGGAGAGGTCTGGCTCGCTATGTGGTCTCCTCCGGGGCAGGCGGCAGGCGGGGATCGAACTCATGCGGAAGTGGCTTCAGATTCTCAGTGCTGTGCTTTAACCCGCTGCGCCACCAGGGAGGGCCAGCTTAGAGTATTTTCAAAAAATATTCTAAAACAAATTATTAGGTGTCACACAACTAGGATAAGAAGTTAAGCCCAAGCTTAAGAAATGTAAAGTATACTGTACTACTTCAAAATTACACTATTACTTTTGCCCCTTTAAATATTAAGGGATATATCCAAATAATATTACTTAGGAATAATCATCACTCTAACTCATCACAATTTGAGCACAGAGCTGACAAATCACACTGAGTAAATAGCATAGCTAAAATAAACTATCTTGAGTGTCAACTATATAACGAAAATGTTCAAAGGACTGAAAAGATAAAGATGAGTGAGATGTCTCTGTCTTTAAGAAAATTATAGACTAATAAAGGAGAGAGACAATGTAAATACAATTTAAGTGATAAGTCCTATCATCTAACTGCACTTGGGGAGATAAATTAATATGTACAGCAGGTAGAACTATGCTAAGAATATGACATGAATAACAGCAGTGTAGTCAGTAATCAGGGTGGGTTATGGTAAGTTGCAAGAACAAAAAGCATTAAAATCTCAGTGGTTTAAATCAACAAATTTCATTGCTTGATTGGGCTACATGACCAACATAGGTCAGTTCTAGGTTCTTCATATCCACCTCAGGGTCAGCCACCCATCTTGAACATTATTGGTTGCTTATGTAGAAAGATAATTCTGAAAAGTCTTGCATCAGACATTAAGTACCATTTCTGCTTATGAATCATTGGTCATAAATAGTCGCATGGACACAGCAAACCCAAGAGAGCCAGAGAGCACAATTCTGTCTCAGTGCATGGAAGTCAGAGAATATTTAACCAACTGGCTAGTGACTACCACAAAGACTAAAACAGGAATCAGTACATCTAATTTTGCATATGGCTCAAATATTTAAATTAGAGATGTTTCTAAAATATGCCCCTTTTCCTCTTAAACTACACCCTCTCATTCATGATATATCAAAAATAAAAGAATCTCACAAGCTTAACTGCATATAGATGCTTGCATATGGGAATCAAAAAAAACTTAAGGATACTAATCAGGCAATTTCCTTGCCAGAACCACGATGTTTACAGTGCTGGCTCTCTTAGCTGAAAGTCCCTTTTATCCACGGCACTAACGGACTCCAGTTGGCTTTCTGTTCCAAAGCAGCATAAATAAACAGCATAGCCCAGTTATTCTTTAGAATTGCCAGTTTTGAACGTCTGGAAGTTATAGTTGGTAATCAGGCAACCTCCAAGGAAGTCAGGAGCCAAAGTTTGAGGGCAATACACAGGTTCCTGCAGCTGCAATAGGCCTTGGGCATGAGGGAAGACTGTAAGGACAGCACATGATCTCCTGTGATTCAGGAGAAGGAAACACTTGATGTATTTTTGCTGATAATGATCAGAGGGAGAAGAACATGTGGAGTTTGTATCTGACCCAGACTCTGTGTACTGTAGGATCTGTATTCCGAGCAATAATAAGTGTCAGATATTTTTATTGAATGGCTTTGCTGTCCAACACATCATGGATCTAACAGTGGTTGATTTCTTTTTGTTCTATTTTTCAAAAGCTGATAAACTGCTTGGCTTTTGAAAATACTCCGGACTGTTAAAGAGATAAAAATGGAGTCCAAAATCAGAGACAGAAACTTATACACATGGATTTATTTATTATAAAGCTAATGAGTTGTATATGAGACCAAAAAGATACCACTGAAATTTTTTTCTTTCACCTAAAAGTCTACTCTTCTAGACCACCAAGGGAACATCAGTCTGCTTCTTGCACTGATCATTTTTCTGCATTTTAAATCTCATCAATTGTTCACAGCAGAAAAAGAAAAACAGGACCACTGGATTCTGCAGGACACAGGGGCACTGATTGCTGATTTTAATTTACTGTAGTACGTAGCATACAGGAGTCTGACAGCTCTGAAACTCCACAGTCTCTAGCATGTTGATTTTGCTACTCTATATATTTAATTTTCTTTTAAAAACCTATCGTATTTCTCTGAGTGTTCATTTGCTTTTCAAATTATGGCTGCCTAGCTAAGGCTTGTGTACCAGGTGCCATGTAAAAGCATGTTAAAAGTAGATAAAAGCAATTTACCCTGCCCTCTAATTAGAGATGTCTCATCTTTACCACTGACAATAGCAGTATGCAGCTGTGGCAGTGCAGAGATAATGGGAGCTGGAGCAGGGAGAAATTAAAGAGATGCTGGCTGGTGCACAGTGTCACCTCTCCATTGCTCAGTTTGGGTGGGCTTCAGAATGAATAGCGAATTTCACTATTTCCTCTTCCATGACTCTGCTCATTAACGTCACATTTATTCTTGAACTTTTATCAAAAAGGGGGGAAGGGAATGTGTTGCGGAAAGGAGCAAGTTATAGGCAGAAAGACTTTCTCCACGACTCCCCATGTGGAGCATAATGTCGCCCAGTTCTTATAGCTCACCTGTCATTTCACACCTGTTAGAGACACAGCCCTGTTCTTGATGTAATAAAGTTTTAAAACCATGGAGAAGAAAGCCTATTTCCCCCAGGAGTCTGCAATGGAGAAGAACTGTTCTTTGTAAAGATCCTATCTGATATGTTATAATCGTTTGTGTCTAGCACAGAGGGATGGTAAAGAGAGAAAGTGGTCATTTTGCAGTGTAAGTGTTCCGAATAGGGTGTTTGCAATAAGAAAATGTTGTGTATATAGTTAGCAACATAGTCAGCCTGAGGGACATGGAGGGATCATTGGAGGAAGCAAGCAGCTGACGTGTGTAAGGACTGTTGAGAACAGCGCGGGGGGGGGGGGGGGGGGGAAGGTCTTATGAAAAGAAACCTGAGATGTCTAGAGTAGCTAGACATCAAAACGGTAAGTTGACAATGGAAGTTTAAGCTGAGACATATAAAGTGATGTTATTCTGGTCTTAATTATATTAGAGTGAGATGATACTGGAAATACATGTATTTAAAAAATTAATAGAAGTATTGGAATTCAGGTTAGTATGATAAATTATGCTATATATAAGGAAGCCACAAAGGTAAAATGTGTAATAATTAGTATGAACTAGTGTGGTTATAGAAGTGAAGGGGAAGAAAAGTCAAACTTGAGAGATGATATGGTTGGTGGTTAAAGGAACAGACTGGCTAAATTTGATAAAACAAAGGACCTGGAAATAAATTTATAAGCTAAATGTTGAGACAATACAGAAATAAACACAAAATATAACTTTGTGTGAGAAAACAATGAGTTCAGTGTTGGATATTTTAAGTTGCCTCGTAAGGAATTGAAGTGCAAGATTGAAAAGACAGTGAGTAATCACGACTGAAATTGCAGATTTGGGAATTGCTTGTCTAGAGGTAGTAGTTGGACCAAAACAAATGGATGGCTTCTTTATGAGTAAGAGTAAAAGCAGAAGAATGTTCGAGGATAAAATCACAGGAGGTGGGAGGAAAAATGTGGGATGGTGAAATATAAGAACTGGAAATCAAGGAGGGGGTAGATCCCTGCCAGATGCTGGAGAAAGCCCAGTGGGGAAGAACTTCAAAAAGAAATGAGTTTTCACAGAGGAAAAGAAAAAGGATTTTTCTAGAAGGGAGCTGGTGAATTCCTTCAGCAGCATGGTAGCCATGGAATCCAAAGTGAGTGGACAGCAGAATGCCCAATCATTAAATGCATGGAGGAAATAGGCTGATAGTAGTAGCAAGTGTTAGCATCAAGTTAGTAATTTAAATAAAGCTTGGGGAAGTCTAAATGTTTACTTTTTTTTTTTGTAAGCAGGAATTAACTATTGAGGGAAAAATGCTAGAGGCTGGAATAAAAATGGGATAAAAGTGAAATATGTATGTGTATACATTTCATTTATAAGTGTGTATAACCTTGGGTAATGCACATTTAATCTGAGAAGAAACTCTTGTTAGTTCAAAGATGGCATTGGAATTATCTTAGAAAAAAAATTTTGTTTCTCAAAATAATATATGGAACTATCTTGGTTCTGCAATGATATCCTTCAGAATATTCTTAAGAAGCCGAAAGAGTCATGCAAAAAGAGATAAGTTGTTCTGCATAATAATTTTCTATTTATATAGGTGGCTAAGAAGAGGGCAAGGGACCCAGAAATGAAAAGAGACTTAACTTGGGGTAATACGTTGGGGTACAAAAGATGCAAAAGATGTGTTTATTAGTGGGTTATTCCCATGGGTGAGACTGGCAAAAGAGATGTCTAATATTCACCAAGAAAGTGCTTAAAGTGCATGCAACACATAGATGAAACTTTCAGATTTTCTTAAAATATAAGTCATAATTCTATGTGTGGCATGTTAAAGTAATCAAGGTAGGGGAAGCTTTGCTTTGTAACTGGGTATGTAGTAGAGAGAGTATAGAATAGTTGAAGGATATGACACATGCAGGCAGTTAAAGATTTAGAAATGTAGAACACCAGTATTAAACAAAATGTCAGTCTCTTCAATTTTCATGCTGTGAATTCCCAGAGTTATTCGGAAGAGCATTTTGAGACAAAGTTTTTATCTAAATCTTTAAGAAAAGAATTTAAAATACCAGATGCCTTGCATCAGTCAGAAGTTAATATGTATAGTGTTAATATCTGTAAGTTAATAAATGCATAGAAAAAACGTATCAATGATAATAAAGATAGTTACTATTTGTTATTTATTACTGTATTTATATACAATCCTAAGAGACTGGTATCCAGCGTTCATTCTGATCTTACACATGTAAAACCATAAGCTAAAATCTTTCTTTAAAAATATATGAAACAAAATATTGACTTTTCCAGGATCTTATGATCATATTTAAGACAGTCTAAAATTATTTATTGCAAATGCACTACCAAGCTCCTTGGAGAGATATTTTAATTGATCAATTTTTCATTAGTCAATGAGAAGTAGCCACTCTTACTTGCCATGAAATATAAATACCCATCATTGATAGGAAATAAGTCAAAATACAAAGGACTAAAAGTATATACAGATAAATTTATGTATATGCAGATATAATTAACAGATATATCCAAATCAAGCATTGCTCAAGACCAGAGACTTTTTGCCCAATAGCGTTAGAACAGACAACTCTGTTAAACTTTTTTCAATTGGAAGTCTGTCTTAGCTACTCCTCGCTGAGGATGGGAATGATTCTGCTTTGGCTGTCATTTAGAAATCGTGCTCTTAGGATTGTGGACCTGACTGAAATGGTCACATACAACCTCACCAGATTTTCTAGGACTTGATCACATCTACTCTAGCTAACAAGTGTGATGTAATCTCATATACTTTTTTAACTTCTCAAAGTGAGAAAACATTTTGGTTTTCTTTCCCTCATCTTTAAATCTTCATCTAGATTTCTCCAGATGACAAAAATAGCTCCAGCAGTGGCCACTCCTCCACATTTGGGTTTGGGGATATCGGACTTCTGATGTGCTCTGTGCTTTGTTATTGGCAACTAGTAAACAACAAGCCAAGGGTGAGTGCTTCTGGGCCTGACAATACCTCTGGACAAAGGAGAAGGCATCCTGCATTCACTAGACCTGCACAGGATCCTGGGTAGGCCTGCTCCCTGCTGTATGGAATCTCCCTTCTCTGAGCAGCCCAGCCTGCCCTTTTCTATTCAGTACCGTTTACCTTCTTGGCATTCCTTACTATGACCTACTTAAAAAGTGACTTATCGCAGGGTGGTCTAAATCATTCATCCGAGTCCAACAACTCCATTTCCTGGGATTGTGAGGGATCATGGCGAGTAACCAGAATGGCCTTTATGCTCCTTTTCTGTAGCTGTGTGGTTTTGATTCCTCTTAGAGCTGGCCAGGAACAAGGGTCATACCTGTTTAAAGAACTGACAAGTGTCTGGATTTTGTATTTGCAGGGGGAAGTGGTAGAGCCCTGCTTGGTTCCATACCTTCCTGCCATTGGATTCATGGAGGTCTCCAGAAGTGACAGGCCCTGCTTAGTGTTCTTTGTTCCCTCTGTACCAGACTGTTACCTGTGGGGGATGGAGGTGTGGCTGTTTAAAACTGACAATACAAGGAGTGACTCTAAATCTTTGAACACTAAAAGAATGAGAAAAATAAATACCAGAGAACCCATACGTTTTTCAGTGAACTCTGGAGAACTCTGAGACCAGTTTCCTATGGGGAACTCAAATTCAGAGCATTGAGGCAAAAGGACGTCTGTCCTTATATTCTTCTTTCTTTCTTTCTTTTTATTTTTACTTGATTAATTTTCTTTGGAAAAAAAAATAGAAAAAGAGAGAGCCAAAGGGAACAACTGAATGCAAATGTCAAGGAAAGGTGAGTAGAGGTGACTTCCAAACACGATGGAATTAGGGTGATTAGTCAATAATTGCAAGCGTTTGAGTTCTTGCCACCCCATGTCCAAATACATCACATGTGGACAAGGAATGATATCAACAGCTGCACTGTCAAGTAGAAACATTCAAGTAGAAAATAGGTGGAACAAGGCCATACAAGAGTAAAAGGAGTCACACAAATGGGCATTGTACTTAAGAGTAAACTTAGTCCCTCCATAATGTTGAGGAATTGCATCCTTGTCAGAGTTTCATTATTGGGCTGGTGATATAAGTGAAATGAATAAGTCTACATAAATCTACTCTTGTTCAAACTGGAGTTAGTATTCCTGATGGGGATTAAAAAGTATGGTTTGTTTCTCACCCCTCTCTAGTGTGATGCTTGGAATTCCCACCAGTCATTCTGCTTTAAGTATTCTCTTTCAGAAAATCTCAGAGAAGCTGATATATGAATATATAATACCAACTTGCATGTCAGCATGGATTTTTAAAATTCAAATCATTAACTGTCCTGTTGTAGTGAAAAGATTCCAACTTTTGGAACTGGACAGAACCGTGTTGACTCTCCCTTTTCTGCTACATATCTCTGTCTTGAGCACACCCTCAATCTCTCTTAAGCACACTGACAATGTCATATATATTTGTGAAATGCCTGACAAGCATCGCTCAAACATAGGTGCTCAAGAAATAAGAAATAATTATAAAGTTCCAAATGCTTCCTTTTCTTTAATGAAATAGCTGAATATCTGAATAAGTAACAAGTTTCTTTTTCTCAAGGCTGATTAAATAACTTACTGAACTGTTGATGCTATTCGTTTTACTCATCTCCATACTGACCATGTATGAACCACTTAATATTGCACTTCTGCCTTAAATTCAATGTTCAAAATAAAGCATATTATTTTCTAACATGAATTTTCCCTGATGAATACTGCTTTTATACCCTCAAAACTTTTAATTCCTTAATGTATTCAAATATTAGTTAAAATAGAGTCACAGTGGTTATAACTTATGGGATGGTCATAATTCTCTAGAAAAAAAATAATCTCAAACTATTGGGGACTCTTGGTTTATCGCAATGACAGGAAGGTGTCACTCAAATTTAGTGGCTAGGGACAAAAGATGTGAAAAACCTCTGCAGTGCTAGTAGTACTCTTTGACAAGAAGAACTGTGGGGTCCAATATATCAGTGGAGGTGCACTGGGAAATTCAAGTCCAATCTCTCTTTCAGGGGTCTGGGACCATTTTTTTATCTTTCATTCCATTCCTCCTTCCTTTGTGCTAGTCCAGTCTCTGTGGTATCTGGAATTGTTAAATATTATTACTTAAAGAAAGATGAAGGTCAACAAGATCAGGGGCCTGGAGTCAGACAAGTTAATTTTGGGTGCAACTTACATAAGATTTGCTTACAAAGCTGGAATTTGACCTTAGTTCTGACTGCTACTCCATTAGACCTATCTGAGGTTATAATATTATCTAGCTATTCTCACATTCAATTTCATCCTCTACTGGACAGAGCTTACCAGTAAATCTTCTTAAAGCACCATTCACAGAGCATCACTTTCCAGTCAAAAAATAGCCTCAGTGTTTCCCTATTCCCATTGCCTGGCAGCCTAGACCACCCATGATCTGGACCAACCAGGCCTTGTAGTAATTTTTTTACCCTGCTCTCCTTCTGCCTTTTGCAAGTGACAAACTGTCCCCCTGGCTAACTCCCAAGCACATATTGGGCATTTATATCTTCCCTCAAGCTGTTCCCTTTGACTAAAATATTCTCTACGTTCTTTCCTTGTCAAATCTCTACTGACATTCAAATGTGTCTTCCTCCACGAAGGTTTTATTTTCCTCAACCAGACATGTCCTTTCTCTATCACCTTTAGTATGTAATAGCTGTTGTTGGAATTAGTATAATCTGGTAGGCACTATAGCTATTTGAATATTTTTTTTCTATTGAGAATAGACACTGACTCATCTATCCCATATTTTTCACAAGTAAAACATGCAGTCAATTGTAAAGATAAACATGCAATTGTGGGAAACAGAAAAAGTAAAGTAGACACTCCTGTTTTTAAGTGTTTACCTTAAAAAAGCTTTAAAACACTTCTCACCCTTACTTCAGCACTTCTCTTAACAATATAATTGAAATTCATTGGAAATGTGTTTCAATTTCAGGAAAACAGAAGGGGATGACATCATCCCTGTTCTTTCTATTGCCCTCAGTGAAAGTTTCATTTATCTTTGTCATCTAACCTGTGCTGTCAGCAATAAGGATGGAAACCTCATTAATAAAAATCAGAGCAGATCTTCTACCTTGTAGATGAAACTCCTAAAGTATCCTCAAGACATTTGTGCTGTACATGATGATCTGAAGAACTGCTAACTCTACACTGGAATCATCGGTTGATTGAAAACTTGGTTTAAGCTCATAATTATGGAAGGAAAAATCTTTGTAAAAATCTAACTATACACGACATGAAACTTGAAGCTTAGCTAAAAATAACCAGTAAGGCAGATTGGGAAATAGTCTACCTTTTCTGATAGTGAACACTCAATGACAAGCTAAGTTCTTGTGTGTGTGTGCGTGCGCATAGATTTTAAGAATAAATCTGGACATATCTCCCATGTTGTTCTAAGTTTTCTTAATGTGTTCCTATGAAAATTATCACATGATCAGTTAGGACCAATGCAAGTAAGATAAAGACATATAATAAATATTCAGGTTTAAAAGAACCAATAAAATGAAAATATTTAAAGAACATGTAATCCAAATTAGGACAACAAAATCTTAATCTTGAATCATGAGTTAAGTCATCCATAGTTTCATCTTTTAAAGTTGGTAATGTGCTGGAGATAAAGTTCCTGTTTCATGACTATCAGTTCCGCCAAAATTACTAGGGCCGGCCCTCCCTGGTGGTGCAGTGGGTTAAAACACAGCACTAAGAAGCTTAAGCCACTTCCGCATGGGTTCGATCCCTGTCTGCCCCGGAGGTGACCACATTGTGCAGCAGACCTCTCCTGACCTGCCCGCTGTTCCCCTCAGCAGTGTACTTCATAGATCTGCCTGTTCTGCTCCCCGCTCTGTCTCTGGTGAATCCTCTCACCCTCTGCATCTCTGACCTGTACCCCAGCTCTATATGAATAAATTAAAAAAAAAAAAAAGTTACTAGGGCCCTTGTACAAAGTTGAAATATTTGTATTAAACACTGTCTCTCTTTATGCAGTTGATTAAATTTTAATTTTTAAACTAGGGAGGGACGTTATACAACTGTTTTCTTCAAATAGGTAATAGAAGAATTGCTGTAAGGGTGGGGTAAAAGGCAATAACTGTGCTATGGTATCATTTAATATTTTCCTACAAAAATTACATTAACATCTAAAAAGTTAAGCACAAAACTCAAAAGCTATGTTGCTTTAATATGCAGTAGTCACTCATACCCTTCAAGATTTGCTCTCTGAACCTTAGAAAGATAAATGATTGCATCACTCCATACCATTTGATATATCATGTGATAAGATTGCCTCACAATATATTGTGAGGCAATATCTAAATATACTTTAGCAGTGAGTAGGTGATCTAAAAATTATCCTGCACTTCACTAATAGCTTACATTATTTCCTGAAAATTCCTTTTTGAAGAAAAGGGCATGCCATTTCTCTGCTGGATGCTCCATCAAGTCTTGTTTACTGTAACCAGGAGATGAAATTTCCAAACAAACCCTGGTGTTTACAGCACTTGGAGAGACATGTGGCCTGCCGTTCCAGTCTCTGTCAAGCATGTGCCCCACCTGCTTTTTGGCTTTGGCTTACCGAGTTGGTTGGGCCACAGCACAAGTGTGAGAATATGAGAATGTGAGATGCCACAGGCCAGGTGACATGCCAGTGCTGAAAAGCTGGTATATGGCAGGGCATCATTGTGTACATAGAAAGGCCACATGCCACACCAAAATGTGGCAGCCACTTCTCCCAAATTAGATGAGTAATTTTCCTTCCATTATGTTCTCACAAGCATGTTGTAAAACAATAAACTTTGAGCTACACTAAGTCCAAAAGTTCATGGTTTAAAATGAGTGACAAGGGAATATTCATGCTTATTTACAATTTGATTGACAGGTAGAACTTCTTCTTTTTTTTAACCTGCTTATGTAAAATTTGAGAGATACTTTTTCAAAGCAACGAAAATTATTCTTATAGGTGTGAGTCTTCTGGCATGATCAAATGCTGTAGAGAAAAGAATAACACTATTTTTCTTGTTTAATAAAGTGGGAGAGAATTTACCAGAAGAAATGTCCTAGGATCTCATATAGCTCCTCTCAGTTTTCTCTGAATTTTATACTTTATGCTATCCCCAGGCTCATGCTGCTAATGCATCTGCAGTTGAATTCATTTCAAGTGTTGGCAGGAGAGGATAAGGAAAAAAATAATTACACTTTTAAAATTCTGTTGAGTCTAGTGTGGGTTACAGAATTGATAGATGTCCAATGTCAGGTAACCCGAGATATTTTCTGAGTTCCGACTCTACTGCTGAATAAGTGTGTGAACATAAAAGTCGCATAATATTTCTATACTTTATTTTCTTCATCTTAGCAGGGTAAGACTCAATCTGAGCTCAAAATACTTCTGAAACTTTTGAAAACTTAATAATGAGGATTTCTTTCTTGATGAGAGGATAACAACAGAATCCTCAAAGAATCTAATAAGGCTTTTGTCTGCACTATTCAAATGTTAGATGGGGAAATAATTGTGGAATTTGTGACTATCAGGATTTTTGTCCAGCATGATTTATTTTCAAACTTACAACTTTTAAAACTTCTTTATTTTTTTCATCTGTTTGACCACAAACCATGTGCTTTCAAGGAGCAGGATTTATCTAGTTGTATCCTTTGTCATATTTCACATAATGTTAGAAATGAACCAAAGACAGATTTTTTTAAAACCAAAAATGATGAGTATGTGGCGAGCTGTGCAATTTCAGTCTGTAATTTAGATTTACATCTTTTAGCTTTTGGCTTTTACAACAGCTCCCTAACTTTCCTAAAATAATCCACCATACTCCAGTGTGGGACTGAGAGTATCCTGCTAGGCTGGAGCCTGGTTGTAGATTAATGGGCTCCTGGTGCCATTAGCTGCAGCCAAGGGTTGTTGACCTTCACCAGGAACACAGCATCTTCATGGGTACACAAAAGAAAGACCACTAACACCGTGCTGGATTTACAATGTGATGTTGCCTAATAAAAGCGTTTTGGAAAGTTTATTCCCTTTTTTGTTTGCTGAGTAAATTATTGCTTATAAAAGGTTATGTTTCACCAGAGAACATTAGAAATAAAGTCCCAGTTCTTTCTACCCTAAGTCTGAGTGATTTCCAGCATCGTTTAAGCCCAGGCTTTGAATAAGAATGTCATTCCCTTGCAGTAGATTGCTGAAATAGAGATTTAAAGCTCAGACACTGCCTGTTGATAAACACTGAGACTGAGAATAGTGAGAGAATCCTGAGGTTGTGGGGTGACAGTTTCTTAAAAAAGTCAGGTATCAGTATTCAACTGTATTGCCAAACAATACTCAGATACAGCTCCGACACTTAACATAAAAAAAAAGTTCTGGCCCTCCCTGGTGGCGCTGCGGGTTAAAGCGCAGCATTAAGAAGCTTAAGCCACTTCCGCATGAGTTCGATTCTTGCCTGCCCTGGAGGAGACCACATGGCTTGGCAGACCTCTCTTGACCCGCCCGCTGCTCCCCTCAGCAGTGTTCTTCGTCGATCTGCCTGTTCTGCTCCCCATCTGTCCCTGGTGAATCCTCTCACCCTCCGCATATCTGGCCTGTATCCCAGTTCTGTATGAATAAATCTTTAAAAAAAAAAAAAAGTTCAGCACTGACAAAGTTGTTCCTCATTGTACTATGTAGAGGCTCTAGAAAGAACTACATTATCCCTGCTTGTACAGTGAGCAGTCCCACTGACAATTTGCATTCTTTAATTTTTAGAATTATAGTTCTAAAATGTTCTACTAGTACTATAAATGTCAAGATAGTAAACTAAATAAAAATACACAGATAAATAAAGTATTTTCCCCTGATATTTCTTTTCTTCTTTGGTCTTTAGTCTTATTTTTCCACTTATACTTTTTCCATATTCTTGCGCATAACCTTAATACCTTCTCCACCCACACCAGAAATCCTCCCAGTAGGTCTTAAAGAAGTCTTTCTGTTATCTATAGAATTTCCTTTTAGTTTATTTTCCCTGAGATACTGAGAGATGAGCTGGAGGTAACACTAGAGAGATGTGCAATTGAAAAATGAGGTGAGATTAAATGATCATGCTTGTTTCACATCAGCCTCAAGTGGAAGTGATGTTGGTCTCATAATCTGAAATCCAAATAAGTGATTTCGTGGCAGATGTGACATTTAAACAATGGTCACTAGGTTAGAATGAGAGAGGCTGGGTAGCTACCTTTATTGTCTGTGACTCATAATAGGCCATTAATATTTGATTGAGCTGACCAGGAAAAGTGCCATCATGGAATGTGTCATGTCAACTTGGAATTATTGGATTATGGCTCTAGTGAAGAGAAATAAACAAAGGATAATCAATTCTGCCCTGAAGGCTGGAAATTATGATTAAAAAAAAGAATATTGTATAAATGGATTTTGACTCAGTTAAACACAAAGGGAAAATCTAGCATACCAGCATCTGGAGGGAACAGCGGTTGAAATCATTTGAAGAAGGGGGAAAGGATATACTCTGTTATAACTATGTATAATAATCATTTGTTGGGCCATCATTATAAACTTTATATTTAAAAAATGGAAAGGAATGTATAGATGAAAACATAAGTTTGTCACATTAAAGTTTACCTCACTACAGTATTTTCTGTCAGAAACATTTCTGTCAGATCAATTTGAAAGGAAGAATGGAAACTATGAGAAAATTAAAATGTGTTTAGACTTTGGTAAGCCTGCCAAAATTATAGGGAAGCATAATCACCACCCAGAGCCTTTTTTGAGTTTTAAAGAGAAATGTTTTTATAATGCCCTAATGGATACAATTTAAAATGCATTGAACCTGACAGAAGTATAAATGAAGATGAATCAGAGGGACCCCTAGCCTGAGATGAAGTACAGTAATATTTTGCTGTGGAAAAATACAAGTGACCTGCAATAAAAAGGAAGCCAATACTAAAATAAACACAGAAAACTCTGAATCTAATTATACCATCAAAAATTCTATATGTTTGATGTTTATCAATAGGTTAGTTTCTGATTCTCAAAGACTAAAAAAACTCATTGTATTATATTGAAAATAGCACATGAGGCATTTGTAAAGAATCAAATACATTAACAAATTTCCTTCATTTCACTAGAAACTGTTTTGACCCATTTCACAGGACACCAAGATTGGTAAAAAGATTATTTTACATGAATGTATTCATTCTTACATTAACTATGTGATTTGCCAAACCACACATGGAAATTTAAAAAGAGGAAGATATTTTTCTTTGACCTGAAAGGCGGACCACACATATACTTTAGTGAATTGAAAACAGCTGTGTACTGTGTTTGGCACAGGAACATTTTTTTTGAAAGATTACATCTGTATGGTCAGTTTGGTTTTGATACAGTCACCATTAATGTATTTACATATAAATACAAAAATATGTTGAACTACTTAAAAACATTTTTAAAAGTTGAGACATCATTTCCTTGAATTTATTGTCCTCTTTTCCCCTTCTTGCATTCCATTGAACAACTTGAATCTAACTGTTTAAGTGCAAATGTCAACCATTAAATTTGAGAAATGATAATAGTATTCTAAAACATGAGGAAATCTTAATTCCACCAGTGATTTTTCAATTTGTTAAGTGGTATTTTTAAGTAACTTAATCCATATATTATAATTCATATAGTGAGGTTAACAATATTTTAAAAGGAGATGAAAACTATTTGAAATTTGAGAAAATATCTATATTTAATATTGTCCATAACTAGTCAATATTTCTCTTTTGCCAGATAATTGTTCAGAACATGTTGCATTCTTGTTTTTGAAAAATTAATGTAGTTTATTTTTTTTTGGTAGAATAAACTGGAATTAGTATAATTCCAGAATAATCTGGAATTCAGCATTAAGCTGAACAGGTGTAAGTGAGATGGATTGCTCATATCCAAGATTTTTATTCCTTATTTTTCTTATTAAAAAGTTCAATAGAGTGGCAAATCAGGCCACATGTGATGATTCTTACTGCAACAAAATAGCCACAAAAAATACTAATAAAACTTCATACCAGACATCTTATGTTACTCTAACCCTAAAATGTAAAGTGGTGACCGAGGAACCATCATGAATATCTAAAGATGCAAGAATGATATCCAGAAGAATTTGTTGCTCTACCTTTTTCCTTAGAAAGAGCTCAAAGAAACTAGAGATTTCAATTCAACACATGTATTTTGTCGAGGCATCAATTTTCTTGGAAATATATCTGGGAAGTAGAAAACATAATTTAGTCTAGGCATGGATATTTGTGCAAGAACTTTCACCATGCTAGAAAGTGAATGGAAAGGTTAAATATAAGAAGTGCATCATTGCTGTAATTTGTAAACTGATGTGATAACCTCATGTTTAATATTTTATGGAGTAGAGGGTGAGTGCTAGAGGGAAAAATGTCACTTGGAGATAAGGAAAATCATATGCTAAGAATGTGTATAAATGTGACTGAGAATTAACTTGAGTGTTTCTTTATTAATTGATATACTGGTGTAACATGACGATGAAATAATGAATGTATCTTAGCAACCACATTTTCCTAACAACTGTAGCCAGTGAGACTGTGATGACTGTCAATCACATTTTAATTCAGGAGGGTGAGCGAAAATAATTTCAATTAATAAAACCTCTCTGTAAACAAAATATAATGTAGATTTGATCTCACCTATTATAAGAATTTAAAATTTCTAAAAAACATTATGCCTCTGAATTTAATTCACAATCTTTCACATATAGTAATATGACACTATCATATGTTTAGTTTATATACAATCTGAAATATGTCTTGAAAAAAATCCACAGATTTGTCAATATTATAAAATGTTCTTATAATATAAAATAGCAAAGCATAAAAATAGGTGCTTACTTTTAAGTTGATATTTTTATTTTTATTGACTTTGTTTTCCAAATAACACCAAAATGAAAACATTATATGTCCTTGTTTTAATATTCTAAAAACTGATTTATTCTATTTTAAAATTATCTTCTGCACTCTTCTCTCCTACATATGGAATTTATCCAAATGCAATTTGTTTTGTAAGTTAAAATTAAATCAAGAAGTATTTATAAGTACTTATTTTTTGCCTAAATGAGAGATGATAAAAATACTTCCATCAAATTTTTAGGTGTACTATTGAAATAGATCAAGCTCAGAGGATCAGAGTGGGCCCTCACCCTGTTTAAGAACCAGGATACTACCCAAAAATGCATGGGGGGAAAACAACAATAATAGGATTTATTTACCTAAAGAGTGAGAAAAGGGAGAGTTGAGAATGTGAGATAATATTTGGAGACTAGCATATGGCCGGATACCATATAGTGTACACTAAGCAGAGCCTAAGGTCTAAGCCCAAGCCAAAGCAGGCAGCTTCTGCACAGACACCTGTCCTCACCACAGCTTAACTGCTTAAGCCCCAGACACACATTTACCAAAACATCAGAAAGTCAAGCAGCATTTTGAACTTACAAAAGTCCAGCAATTTAACTAGGAAAAAGTCTCTGTGGCTTACCTGTCGAGAACCTCAGTCCTGTCTCTTTCACATTATCCTGGACCCTCCCCTTACACCTCCGCTTAGTGGGTGGAGTCATAGACGGCTACTATGGCATGGCTATGAGCGCCATCCACTGACTCAGAGGTTGCTCCTCACTGTTCATATCCTTTGATTTAATACAGTAAGAATTTGTTGGCACAAGTCCTGTCAGGAAAATAGAAACTTATCTGTCTACTCCAAGTAAATAGAAAGAGATTGACACAAAGAATGAGGGCCTCCAAAATTACTGGAAAGGTTGATAGAGATTAGGAACAGTAACCACTAGGTTTCACTACACTGGAAAGGAGTCCAAAAATGTCCAGAAGCTTATAGCAATGACCACCATTGCCTTTATCCTTGACCAGTGTCAGCGATTCCAAAGAAAATAACTGAGGCTACTATAGATATGTCATAGCTGTCCAAATCCATTACAGTCAGGAATGATAGTATGGTTTCTATGACCTTACACCTGTTGTATTTCATGAATTGCTTCTCATTGGAAGTATCATACCTAGAACTATACTGCCAGCAAATGCAGTTTTCAGGATTCTAAGGTGCAGCTGCACAAGGAAAAGCCAAGTTGAAGAGAAATGATGCTGACTTCTCAAGTCAATTTAAGAGAATTTTTTCATGGGTGGTATTATGGCAATTTCAAATATAACAGGAAAACTATAGGAGAAATATCTATCTTGAAATTGTTGTTGGTATTTTAGTAACTCTAGTTGAAGAACTAAACAATGTTCAAGTTATTGAATTATGTTTCACCAGTTGTGCACTACTAGCACAACAATTTTGTCTGCGTTCTAATAAAGCTTAATATGTATTTTGTGCTTTCAGTATCACTATTATCTATACTATGAATGAATTTTGGGAAATTTGAAAGCTTTTGACCTTGTTTAACTCGGCCTGATCAGATTAATGTATACTGTATGTGTATGTATGTGTGTGTGTATACACACACACACACACACACACACACACATATATATATACACCCATATGTACCCATCTATATACTTAGCTTAATGCCTGGAATTAAGGAATTTGGTAAATATATACTGAATAATACAGGACTTCACTTGGCACATATAATTCATATCATTTTAGAAGTTAGGAGCATTTTTTTTTTCTTAGAAGAACATTTGGTCATAGAAAAGTTATTTTCAAATTCTTGATCACTGTTAAACTGAACACAAGAGTACAGAGGATTGTACTTTTCACTATCATTTTGAGTGTATTTAAATTTTCTCTGTAAAATTTTTCTTTAAAAACACTATTCCAAGTTATCTGATGCTAATAACTATCATGAGTGTTCCACTGAATGGGCAGATTGTGTCTCTCTGTATGTGCTTCGATCAAATAACCTAGTTATTCTAATCCTTGCCTCATTCCCAGACTCTGCTTCATAGCTGTGTAACTACCAGGAGTCATGCTTCTTCTTGACTCACCTTCACTTTTCTCCCATCTGTAGCTTGTCATTAGGACTGTCTTTGTGTACATCATAAAGAATAATACAATAGTAATATTTCGATGATCATTTTTTTCTAAGTGGCCAAAATCATATTATAAATATGTTATTTCACTGAGAGCCCATAACAGTCTTAAGAGGTAGGTTCAAATGCTATCTATAATTTACAAAAACAGTCAGTGTTTGGAGATGTTGAGTCTATTTCTCAATATCACACAATTACATTGCGAAGCTTTGATTTCACCCATCAATAAAATCTTTCCAGTCAACAGTAAAAACTATCTCAATGAAGGAACTTGGAAAGTCACTAAGCCCATGGAAAATATTATTAAGCAAACAGGAATTCAATACAAGAAGAGATCGGAACAAAGGAAATGACTAAGTTAAAATTAAGAATGTGTGTATCTGTGTCTGAAAAATAGAGAAAAATATTTCTCCAAACAAACTTTTAGCAAGCCATTTTTCCTTTAATTTTCTTCATTTTCAAAGTACTTATAGTTTGATTTTTTCCATCTTGACTTTTTGACAGGAATATCTGAATTATTATATACTTTGTTGGCTAGGACCGAGATCTTTCGAGTTCATTTTGCATTTCTGAAAATGTTGGACAAATTTCAGATAATATATGTGTGGCCATTATTTAATGCAATTTGTTTTTGAATGTTCATAACAAATGCTCTTAAATTCTAGACTTGCTATTTATTACTTGGATAATTAGCACTTTAAACAAGAGCTATATATAGAAATTATATCCATAAATCATTTATATAAAGCTTATCAGTCCATACATTCATCTTCCACCCCAATTTTTGGAATGGCATAGGAAAATAAACATCATGTGACACACAACTTATATTGTCCTCTTCCACCTAGACAGCCTAATTTAGAAGTAGTGGTGAGCACAATAAATATGCAAAAGAGAGGTAACACACCAGAACAGAGAAAAAGTAATCTTAGCTGTTCCATAAACTATGAGGAATCCCGAATTCTTTAGAATATTTTTGTTGTCTCACAAAAATGAGCAGGACAAAACTGTTTTAAAAATTAAACTTGGCCCTCCCTGGTGGCGCAGCGGGTTAAAGCACAGCACTGAGAATCTAAAGCCACTTCCGCATGAGTTTGATTCCCGCCTGCCCAGGAGGAGACCACATGGCGAGCCAGACCTCTCCTGACCCGCCCGCTGCTCCCCTCAGCAGTGTACTTCGTCCATCTGCCTGTTCTGCTCCCCACTCTGTCTCTGGTGAAGCCTCTCGCCGCCCCTGAGCCTCTGGCCTGTACCCCAGTTCTGTATGCACAAATAAATAAATCTTTAAAAAAAAAAAAAAAAAAGTTAGCTTTCCTATATTAGTGTACAGCTTATCTTTAGCGAAATTTTTAACATGTTTTTTAATCTAATGAAAACAAAGTAACTATATAGAAAATAGAGAACAATAGTAATGACCCTTAATATTTATAGGACATGCCTTATAGATCTCTTATAGATTTCTTTGATCATATTGTTGTTTCTTGAATTACTTTTATTAGACTGTGGTTCTTCCTTAGATATATTATGTCCATTATTAAGTATGTAAAACAAGAAAAATGCTTTTTTGAAAGTATAACTCCAAGAAAATGTTTAGCCAAAAATATAATTTATAACTATAAGAAAAAGATATGCTCCTTCCATATTTTCTTCACCTGAGCAGATAATCTTAAGAAACAAGTCTTGATTTCTGAAATACCACTTGACAAAACACAGTACGAATGACTACATGTCATTAATAATTTGGACACTATTAATGAATTAAAACTGCATCTATTCAGAGATTAACATTTTCCAGAAGTCCTTGAATATTTTCTATTTAGAATACCCAAGTAGATCACAACAAAGCAAACGCCTTTTTGTTGATAAGGAAATAACTGTGATCAGTAAACAAACACCCAGATCCAAAGGGATAAGGCCCCCTTTATCAATTCAAAAGGTGGTGTGAAAGTACACAAAATCTTTCAAAGACCAACTCACTACATAAGACACTTAGGTGATATTATACACACAGAGGATATGAAGACCACTGGGATACTTAGAGCTAATGAAATATCAACCACTATCCAAAGGACTATCTGAAAATTAACACACTTGATTCTCTTAACAGTCATAAAATCTTTATGGACTTTGTTTACAAGGAATAAGAAAAGTTATGCCACTATCCAAGATCACGAAGGTAGTCATCACAAAAAGCAGTTAGTTATGGAGCTGGCTTTCAAAACTATCTCACTCCAAAGATCTTATACTCAACCACTAGGTTGTATCAGATTGTTGAGGGAATAATTATACTAATTTTTTATTTACTAGCTATGAACCATAGATAAGCCTATCTATGTTAAGAGAAAATAAAAATTAGCCTGTACCTTACAGTGAGTGAGGCAGGAGAAGAGTATAATTAGATAACACCACCAGGATTATGTTCATTCAGTGGCCATTGCATGTCATCGGTGTATTAGAATCTACAGTAATCCTAGCGTATAAAGCTGAATATAGGTTTCCTCTGTATCCAGGGGAAACTGAAAGTGGAACCTTTCTATTTGGTAGAATTCAATGATTTAGTAGGTTATATTAGGGGTCTGGGAATGCTCAAAAAATTTTCCATATAAATTCATGTTAATAGCATTCCCAGACACTCAACATAACCTTCCAAATATACCAAATAGGAACAGTCTGCTTTCAGGTAGCAGGGAAAGCCTGTACACCATGGTTCCCAGTCACAGGGACATAGAATTTAGTCTATGAAAATACACAAATCACGATAGGCTAACAACCTAGAGGTTTATTTTCTTTACCCTTCCAGCAAAGTTACAAAATGAGACAGAATGAAGGCAAGTATGGAAACCTATGTAATGTTAAGTACAAATACAGCACATCACAAAGTATTCTGGAATTCATTGTTATACAAATATTTTCATGCCTACTATATGTCACTCACTCTGCTAAATTGTAGACATAATTCCCTCAAGTAACAAGGAAAGAAATCTTAAAAACTGTGATAATCTTCAAAGACTAGGCATTCATATATAGTAAGAATTCTGTAACATGTAGATGGATCAAAGCAAGAGCTCTAATTTGCCCTGTGCACTATGAGCTGTTGAATATTGCTATCTAATTCTTTTGCAGATGCTGAGTCATATGAAGCTATAGCTTATAAACAGATCTCTGACAAATATTCCAGAGACTGGAAGTCAAGGTATTGGCATATATGGTCTTTGGGGAGACCCACTTTCTGACCAATAGATGGCCATCTTTTCACTGTGTCCTCATGTGACTGAAGGGGTGAAGAAATCTCTGGGGTCTCTTTGCGAAGGATGCTAATCTCATGAAGGATGCTAATCTCTGCTCTCATGACCTAATCACCTCCCAAAGGCCCCACCCTCAAATACTATAACATTGAGGATTCAGTTTCAACACATGACTGCTAAGGGGCACATAAACACCTGTGGCATGTTGCTGACATGCAAATTAGGGCATTTAATCCTTTTCTGTTTTAAGTGGCTCTGCATTAGATGACCCAAGGATGTTTTCTGTCTAGTACAATGTTTGCCAAAAAAGATTAAGAATCTGTAGGAATAGTAACTGTCAAAGAAACAGTAGCAGCAATTACTACTATTTCTTGAAATATTTACTCTATGCAAAAAACTATACCAAATACTTCACACACCATGTTCATGCAAAGAATAAACTTTGTAAAATTTAACTAATCTCTAAGCATGGTTTATGTTCTGAAAATTTTTAGATGGAGAAAATCTGGTCTATTTTGGAGATATTTGCTACATTCTAGCTGGAATTTAGAGAGTTAACCCCAAGCCATCTGGAACATTCAGCTGTTCAAAATAACTCATTTCCAGGGAGTTCTGTATAGCTGAGGACTTACTGTATGAATTTTCACATAATGTGAATAAAAATGTGACTATTTGTAACATTGAAACACTCACAATTTCCATAAATGAAAGAAAGTTCAGTATGAGATATATCATGACTCAGTTTTTTTCTCTCTTCTCAGAGCAATGCTTGCATATTTTGGGGAGCTTTTCAATAGGTATAACTGCAAAATGCTGTAGGTGACAGTTCAACACACACTTCAGCATTTGCGGAGGATGAATCATGCTCTTTCCCAGTCATTTGGCTTTTCAAGATCTCTATTAAAGAAGAGATGCAAAAACTCGCTGTGACTCTTTCATCAGCCATCAAACTTATGGCTTTTAGAACACGTTGGTTTTGAGAAGCTTTTCATGAAGCACCTTGAAACAGCTTGCCATGGAAATGGAGAAAAAGGGAGACAGATGCCTGGAAAAGAGAATTTTTTCTTTTAGTTAACATATCACAGGATGGGCCTGGTGCCCAACTTGAGAATTCAGAATTCTCGTTGACTTCAAAAGTTTTCTTTTTTCATAAGGTTGCTGGATTAGTTCTTCAATTTGAATAAAATTTTAACCCTTGTTCTAACACTCTCTTTCTCATTTCTTTCCCACCTTTGTTTTGCAGGCATTTTGTTATAAAATCTGAATAGATCTCTTTCATGTTGAGTAATTATATCTTGCTGAATGTTTCCAGAAATGTTAGATCTAATGGGCTCCTAAGAAAACACATGCAATGCTAACTTCCTTATCAGACATTAAGTGGTAGAAGACAGAGGTAGGACTGTCTTCCATCAAGGTAATATTTATAGCTAAGCAAATCAACATTCAGCTCTGCAAATCCTAAATTTGTTGCCAGACAGTATCTGGAGATTGTTTTGTATGTTTTGATTAAATACAGATTCCTTGAACTTTTCTTCTAAGAAAACCAGAATCCTGTGTTACTTCTTGTTCTTTGTTTTTCCTAGTTAGAGCGTGTGATAAATGAGATGTCTAATTAATGACTCACATCACTGAGTTTAAAAAGTCTCTTTCTTCATAATCATAGTTACCTAAATTTACTTTTGTTACAGTTTGTAATGAGACAGGTAATAACGTATTTGAAAAATAAGCTTTGAACTTATATAAAACAAAGCTTGCCCTGACAAATAAAGGAGGGAACTCAATCAGTATATATTTGTTATTAAAATGTATCCAAAATAATGATTTTTCTCTGGTATACTGCAGAGAATATCCTTATCTACATTTAACGGATGCCGATTAAGCACATTTTATGTTCCAGATACTGTGGAAGATGCTGGAAATATAAATAGTGCCTACTCTGTGGATTTTATGGTGAATCAAAGAAAGAAAGGGACACAATAAAAACTGTGAAGTAAAAGGCACGCTTAGATACAGGTTCATAGGGTTTACAAAAACTTATCCAATAAGAGTGAGGAGGGTTTCCTTGAGGAGATTTTTTAAAAAGAAGAAAATTGGAGAAATTATCCGATACAATTATATGCCAGAATAGAAAATGACAGTTTACAACAGGTCTAAGACTTGAATACTAACCATACATCTATGGAAGACTACAAGTGAAGCAAACTTCACAAAGGATCTCTGTGGCAGATTGAAAAGAACTGGGAAATAGGATTCTTGACTTGGACAAGAGAGTTTTCCCAATGGGAAGGAAAAAAAAAAAAACAGAACTGTTTCCATGTGGTAATCGTAGCCAAGAAGAATGCTCATGAGCTTGTATGGAACAGTCCCAAAGATACAAAAAAGAAAAGAAAAAAAACATAAGGAATATGTTTTTAGAAGAGATAGAAATTAATAGTTATGCACATAGACTAATAAAACAGAATTGATTACTAAATATGTGACCAAGTCATCTTTATAAATTGCCATGGCCTGAAAGAAGACAATAATCTAAAAGCCAGGAATAAAGTGAGAAAAAGAAGTGTTGGGGGTGGACAGTTAATTGGAGACCAAATTATACTTGGCTGTATATACGATGCTGAGTATTCCTTATTTTGTCTATCAGTTTTGATAATTTTGTCTGAACAGATTTGAATTTTTAAAAGATAATCATGACAGAAGCATAGAGAAAGAATGGGGCAGGCAAGATAGTCAAATTTGAGAGCTCAATTCTGAAGAGCAGAGAAATAGAAAGAATAGCTTATAGGATATATGACAAATCTCAGCAGCTATGGAAATTAAACAAAAAGTGGTAAGAACTGCTTAAGATTATGAATGAATTGCAAAGACATGCATGAGTTGAATGTGTTTAGCAGGAGGGGTCAAAATAATGAGATATAAAAAGAACTGCACATGATTTCCAGGTTTTTGCTTTGGGCAAAGGGCAGGTGGCAGTGCCAGTCAGTGAAATAATGATTACAGAAAAGGGAAAGCATTTAGATGAGATCTGTTAGTACTTGTTGCATTTCAGCAAAGATGGATTTACAAATGTTCAGTGTAGACTTCTGGTTAGCTACAAGATGGACATTAAAATATAAAGTTGCTGTTTCTCTCCTCTTGTGTTTTACATGGAGATGTTCCATTTAAACTTCAATGCAATTAATTATACCAAATTTGGATTCCTGGCAAAACAGATTATTATTTAAGAGAGAACATTCATGAGGAGATGAATCATGAAGACTCTTTCTAATTGGACTAGTCAACTTTTCTTGATCATTATGTGTAAAAAATTTGGAAGCACATTTTTAAAGTAAAATTATTTTTAATGTGCTTAAGTGGGATATTTGAACCAAAAATACCAGTGTCTTATCTGAGCTGACATGACAATACTGCAAACCAACATGTTTCTTCCTAAGAATTCTAGCATTGTTGTGCCTGGAATAGTCTGGTTCAGAACTGGTCTGGATTTAGGCATTAAGAAGTTGATTACACTTGGCTTTACAGCAACTTTGGATCTCAGCTCTATTAGTTTCTACATTACCTTTGTAAATTTCTTGCATTTCTGGACCTTAATGACATTATATGAAAAATCAAGGTGATAATAGTATCTGGCTCACAATGGCATGTAAGAGATCAATTGTAAATTGGACTATCACAGCATCTAGCATATTAACAACAAATATGTTATCTATTATTATTGTGTATAGTCATTATGAAAGTAAGAATGATGAAAATACTCTAAGAATAAAGGTCAAATGAAATTATACAAAGCACAAATGAAATGTGTTTACAAATGTACAGTAAATTTCTTAAGTTAAAAACTAAATTATCACTTCTTTGCATAGAACAACTGAGCTGAATGTCAGAGAATCAGGGAGTGAAAGGGTTCACCAGAGACAGGGTGGGGAACCAAACAGACAGACATACTATAATACACTGCTAATGGGAGCAGTGGATGAGAGACGAGAGGTCTGCCATGCCATATGGGGGTTAGCAGGGGCTTGAACTTGAGCCATAATTGTGATAGCATTGAGACATAGCCCGTAGGCCACCAGAGAGGACCTGTAAATTATTCTTGTTTCTGTATTATCTAACCATACAGTAACAGTAAGTGGAGATAGAAATCATAGTCAAAATATAAGCACATTATGTAAAGAAAAATTTGAAAGAATATAAAAATATGGAATACGATGTTTTGCCATTAATTCTACTTAATAAAACAATAAAAGAATACAAAAGAAAAGACTAATAAAATAAAAATAATTAAGCTTAAGAGAAAGTGTGATGCTAAAATAAATGAAAATTTTAATTGAGTTAAAATATTGAAAACAGCATTTTGATAGACATACAGATTTTTTTAAAAAGATTTACTTATTATGCTTACAGAGCTGGGGTGCAGGCCAGAGGTGCAGGGGCGGTGAGAGTGTTCACCAGAAACAGAGTGGGGAGCAGGACAGGTAGATCGACCAAGTACACTGCTGAGGGAAGCAGCGGGAGGGTCAGGAGAGGTCTGCAGTGCCATGTGGGTCACCTCTAGGGCAGAGATGGAACTCATGCTGAAGTGGCTTTAACTTCTTAGTGCTGTGTCTTAACCTGCTGCGCCAGCAGGGAGGGCCCAGACATGCAAATTTAAGAAATAAAAATAAAATTCAAGAAATAAAAATATCACTTCTCTAGATTTTTTTTCTTCCAAATTGTAGTTGCCATAAAACATTCTCCCAGCAGAACACAGGGAAGCACAGTTCAGTTCAATGCACTGTGAAGGTTTTCCTGGGTTTAGTCCTCTGGGAGAGTCCCAAGTTGTGGGATTCCTCCTCTGGCTATGACAGAGAAGCCACACCTCTGTGGGAGGTTATCTCAGGAACGTGTAGTCAACAAGCTGAGTAAAGACACAAAGACCTGATTTCTGGATAGTAAATTTATTATCTATATATTTTAGCATCAATTTTCATTTTTGTACAATGCGTGAGTTTCTTCTCGGGTGCAAACCACGTACAGTTCCCACCACCAGTTCACCTGTGCCTCACCACCATAGTTCCTCATGCTTTTCCTACCCCTGTTTTGATACTGCCCCCCTTTCCCCCACCCCTGCAGAATGTTTATAGTTGTTGTTAATTTTGATATTTACTTTATTATGTTTATTATATTTTATATATATATTTTTTTTTCTGATCCCTTATTTGGATACTCTACATTCTTCTTAACAGTGAAACCATCCAATATTTTTCTTTTTCTTTCTGGCTTATCTCCCTAAGCATGATCCCTTCCAGCTCCATCTATGGTGCTGCAAACAGCATGAGTTTATCTTTTTTTGATTGCTGAGTAATATTCTGGATAGTAACTTTAACCCCTTTGACATTTTTCCCCTCATGCAGTTTAAAGAATAGAGTTTAGATTAGATAGAAAAATTCTTAGATTATTGAAAATGACTTAAAAGAAACAATTTGAATAGACCTATTGCAACAAGAAGTTAAGTAGTAAACACTGAACACCCCACAGAGAAAAGTACAGGACCAGATGGTTTCACTGATGAATTTTACAACATTTGAGGAAAAATTAACACTAATTCTTCACAAATTCTTCTTGCAAATATAAAAAGAGGTAATACTTAATCTCATATTAAAACAAAAAAAAAAGATATTACAAAAAAAGTGTAAACTAATATATCTTAAAATATACATGTGAAAATTACTATACTGGTGCATTAAATCCAACAATATATAAAAAGGCTACATCATTTTCAAGTGGTATTTATCACAAAATACAAGATTCATTAAGCATATGAAAAGCAAACAATTTATATTACTACGCTAATAATATAAGCACATCATCATCTCAATAGACATAGAAAAAAACATTTGACAGACTCCAACAAACTTTCATAATAAAAACTTTCAACAAAAAGGAGTAAAATCAATCTTCTTCAGCCTAATAAAGGGTATTTTCCCAAAGGCCATACCTAACTTTCTAGTTAATTGTAAAAGACTATCTTCCAGGGTTAAGAACAAGGACATCTGTCTTAACCAGAGCTATTCATCCTTGCACTGATAGTTCTACTCAGAGAAACGAGGCAAGAAAAAGAAATGATAAGCTACCAGATTGAGAAAGATGAAGGACCGACAACCGCAGGTGACATGCTCTTGCATAGGGAGAATCTTAATACACACACAGAGAGACACCTCAGATTAATAGTTTAGCAAGGTAGAAAGGTACAAGGTCAATAGACAAAGTCAATTCAGTTTTTACATTCTGAAAATAAAATAAAATGTACTTATATTTCACCAAAAAGAATAAAACAGGAATACATTTCACAAAGAACTGTAAGACTTGAAGTTCTCACAAAGTGAAAAAAAAAGCAACCTACACAAGGAAGACAAAATTTTCAAATCATAGATCTCATACAAGTATACTGACGATATAAAGAATTCACATAATTCAATAATGAGAAGACAAATAAGCCAGTTAAAAATAATTACAAGCATTTGAATAAACACTTTTCCGAAGATGATTCTCTCTGTCTCTGTCTCTCTGTCTCTCTCTCTCACACACACACAAACCCACACACACAAACACACCTGAGATGTCCATGAACTGATACAAAGTGTGGCACAGGTGGACTATAGCTCAGCCATAGAAGGGAATAAGTTACTGATGCAAGACTGAGGAAGAAGTAAGACACAAAGTGCAAACACTGTGTTTCCATCCATTTGCAATATTTACAATGTCTAGATTCTAAAGCGAGAGATAGAAAGTGGATTAGGGATTACAATGTTTAGTTGTATATATATATATATCAGTGTCACTGGTCTAAGAGTTACCCAGATAGATTTTAATCTTATTTCTTCATACCTAATAAAGTATTTCTGAGAGTATTTCTTGAAAGAAAATTCTTAGAGAGATTAGCATTTAAATCAGTAGATGGAGTAAAGACGATGACCCTCCCCAATGTGGGGAGTCATCTCCCAATCCACCAGGAATAGAACAAAAAGGCTGAGAAAAGGCAGACTTGTATGAGCTGAGATATTCATCTTCTCCTGTGTAATGGGTGGCTGAAGCCAAAGCCTTTTACAGGTGGCACCCCCTGAAAGTAAGTGCTGGTGAGGATAGATATCCCCAGGGAAAATGTTAAAAATTATCAAATTTTCGGGAGGTGACAGATAAGAAGCATCAGTGGTGAAGGCTATGTGACTTCAGTGGTAGGCATGTGGTGGTAAGTAAATTTATGGAGGTGGGGGACCTATACCTTAATTATGTATAGTATTGTAAACAAACATTACTACAATAAAAATAAATAAAATTCATCTTCCTATATAGGATCTATTTAAAAGTGTATAACTGGTTCTGGTTTCCTTTTCTTATGCAACAATAAAATGAGCATTAGCTATTAATTTTATAATCTTTTTGTTAAGGAGGCTACCTCAAATAGCATAACCATAGACCCCACAAAACCTATTTCTACCTCTGTGACACTTAGCACCTATTAGTATTATACTAGAAGATAAAAACTTACTCCTGAAAACTACCAGGGAGGTCTTAGTTTTTCTTCTCACTGCTCTTTTATGTGAGAACAATGTTTGTCGGGAAAGTATTACCCAATTGCAGATCAGGTCCACCTGGAAAGCATCAAGGGGCCTGCATGAGGGTTGATAGATACAGAGGTAACACAAACCTGACTTAAGAAAATCATACCAAAAATTCAACAAACTGGTATATCCTATTCTCTGAGAGTTGAAAACCACATTCTTCTCTTATCTTCCCCCAAAATTTGAGAGAAGAAATACACTTAGGTTATTCATTTTATGTGTATACCCTTGACATTTCATCTGGAATTTTGAATTTAGAAACTCTCCCCTAAAGTATACAACTCATTCCTAAAATAATCTTGACATCACAAGTATTTTCAGCACAGTCCAAAATATCCTTCCCAATACATCAATGCCTTCACTAGAGTTGTCATAAGTTTTATCGTTGTCATGTATTTAACAACCTGAATTAACAGAGTACAGATGAACGTAGGAGGCAACACCTCTGAGGTTTACCTTGGATAGGAATCCAAAGATATCAGAGGAAAGGAAAGGGGCTCAACATATGATGCCACATGAACATTTCCGTATTTTTCCAGATGGTTCCCCAAAAAAGTTTTGCTAGTGAAATTCTATTTACATATGAGAGAACTATTTAAGTGTTATTTGTAAAAGAAGAAAAAGCAACATTTTTATATTGTTCATCATGGTGAGCTTTCATATTAGCGAGCAAACCTTCAGAATATATGGTTTTCAGAGCATTAACTCAATGCTGATAACCATGTTGAAAAGGTACAAATGTTACAAACATAAAGCAATGGGACTTTCAAAGGTGCAGCCAGGGGTGTTTCATCCAGGAAGTGAGGACTGGCTGACAGATCTTCTAAGGCCAACTATAGGTATCAGGGATACCTAATATCAGCTCAAACTGAGAAGCTACAAAGCCAAAGATGAATCCTCTGAACTTATCTCTCTGAGTATTCAAGTTTGACTTAAAAGCTTTAACTTTCTTAACTAAAGAGTTAAGTGAGATAGAGTGATGGAGGCAGGGAATTGAGTCAAATGTTGTAATGATGTTCCTAAAGAGAGGTTCTGTCTCTCCCGTTTGCCTGCATTTGTACTAGAGAAGTTCAAAAGCGAGGATTTTAGAGCTATAGAAACCTGAGTGACATGTTACACTATTTGCTGTCTTATAGCACATCACTCAACCAACAATATCCATTTCTACACTCACAACTTTGGATTGTGAACCTTGTTGTCTCTCTTGGGTGGTGCATTCAGAACTACAGTTGCAAAGAAAAGGGAGAAGTTTTATACAAATGTATGAAAAAGGAAGCAGCAATTATTAGAAAAGAGTGGGGAGATCAATTTCCTTATGTGTGAGCAACAGAAAAGAGGGACATGTGGGGAAAATATCTTTAATACTTAAATTTCAAGTGTTATCCCATTGCAGAGTTCACTTAGTTTTTGAATATTAATATCATACAAGTTTTGTTACATGTTTGTGACTCAGCATTTGTGACCATGAAGCATTGCAACAAAATCTAAGAATTTGAGTTATTCTTATATAGACAGGAAAGGATACTTTCCTGGATTGCTATCCTGTAAAACAAGGTATCCAAAAGTCAATAATGTTCTTTGTTGCACACAAAATGAATGCACTATGCTTATTACTGTAATGTTGTGAAATCACTTCCTTTTCTGTTGTATTAAATACAATGATGTCACTTCACTTCAAATGGCTATCATGAAGATGGTCAAAAGATTTGTGTTTGCTGTTATAAGTACTAGGGATGAATATACATCAGATAACTATAGCTATACAAGATGTATGACAGTTATTAAAAGAATACATGCTAAGCATTCTTGTGGTAAGGACAAAACTTTTTCTTTTCATATTTTTCTACCTATATAAGATACTGGATATGAATCAAACATATATAAGTCAAGTCATTATGTTGTGTACCTTAAAATTATACAGTGCTGTACAGCAATTACATCACCATAAAGCTAAAAGAAAAAATACAGCTATCATATACTATGAGACTCTTGGGAAAGATATGTTAGAGATGAAAGAAGTAGGCTTTGCAATACCCTTTCCCAGATTTCTTTAAATAATCACTGTGACCTCATTTCCCCCACATAGGAAAGAATTGAGGAGTTCTTTGACTTGCTACTATTTTTAAATCTACACATATCCCATCATTTAAAACATATGTTTTAATCAAATCAAGCAAAGATATCTGGGGTGATTAGCCTGGGATTTTCATTCCTTGAATTCTCTTGTATGTGGATACTCAACTCCTCCTCTTTCACATTCCCCAGATACTGTTGATTTCTCCAGTTATAAGCTTTACATAATCCGCGTTTATTTTAGCTTGTTGCATGAAAGTTGACACCATATAGTGATGGGAATCACATTCCGAGACTAAGTGCTTAACGTTTAACAGGAATTTTAACTAAGAGATCCAGTGATGCCAGTTGTAAAATAACCTGTCATTTCTAGATGATCTGCTATGTTTTATTAGCATAAAGGTCAGAAAGACCAAAATTGTGTTTTAAATATAGGTTTCTCATCATGTAGCATCCGAAAAGTTTGATGAACCAGAAAGTCAGAAAATGTTGATGCTTATAGAAAGACGTACTAACGAGTTAATATATATCTCGTGTTTGTTGGTGTCTATGGCGTTCCTAGGCTTCCCTCATTCTAGGCTAGCAGGCAGGATAGGAAATCATTTGGAAACAGTTTATAGACAGGCACAGAAAAGAGCACTTTCTTATATAAAATTTTATTTTATTTTTTTTTATTTTTTAAAGATTTATTTATTTATTCATACAGAACTGGGGTACAGGCCAGAGATGCGGAGGGTGAGAGGATTCACCAGAGACAGAACAGGGAGCAGAACAGGCAGATTGAGGAGGTACACTGCTGAGGGGAGCAGCGGGCGGGCCAGGAAAGGTCCGCCATGCCATGTGGTCGCCTCCGGGGCAGGCAGGAATCGAGCTCATGCAGAAGTGGCTAGAGCTTCTTAGTGCAGTGCTTTAACCCGCTGCACCACCAGGGAGGGCCCTCTTATATAAAATTTTAATGCCAAAAATGAGAATAAAGAATTTTATTTCTTAAATAAAATTAATTTTCTCCTACCTAGGGTGAATGATTTTAATCTACAGGCAAATTTTAAACTTAAAAAGCAAAATGAATAATCAGTGAGTCCAATCCATAGTGGAACATTGGCAAGCAAATGCATAACATTTATTTACCAAATAATGTCCTTGGCATAATGACATCAAAATCATCCAGGCAGCTCTGTTCTTGAGCCACAGTTGGGCAGGTGGGACTACTGAAGTTAAAGAATCTTTTATTAGATTTCCCACTAAAATTTGAGGGAGGCAATCATCTCCTCCTCGGGCATATTTTTCTTGAGTGTTCTATACCCCAAGTACATGTTCCAGAGTAATCTCATATTATGATCCAAGTCTCCTGATGATCTTCAAGCACACATTAATTCACACAGAAGCAAATGCTGCAGCCTACTACTGCTAGGTTAGTTTGCAATGAACAGCAAATTTTGCTCACTGAGGGGGCGGGGGGGGGGCAGGGAGCAGGAGGCAGACTATTGTATTGTAACAGTTATCTCTGAGTGAATAGAAGGAATTGCTTCCAAATGCAATAACAGAATTACTGTAGATTAGTGTAGCAGTTGAGCTTTAGTGCTGAGGTAAAATTGTTTCCTCTATTGCATGACCATGATCTTGAAAGTTTTCATTTTATTCCAATAATGGAGATGCTTGATCACCTACTGAGTCAGGTAAATCACAAAGCCGACTCTTCAGCAGTCCTGGGCAGGCCATAACTAATGCCATAGCTGAGGACTGCATTAACCATAATTCAGATGAATAAAATCCAGCACAAGCTCACTTGATTTGGTTACAGTGGGAACAGGGACATTACTCAGAAATACAATAATGCAACAAAAACAAATATTCGTGTTCCATGTTGTAAAAAAGAAGCCCAGGTACTAGTCACTATAGTTCATAGTCTTCCATTACTAGAGTCAGCATGCTCCATTCACGAACACTGGGCATCCATAAAAACAATAGAAACTTGTGAACTGAGGAGAATATTTATGCACATTTGAGAATAAAAAAGACAAAAAACAGCACCATTACATCAATGACAATGACATACATGAGGCTGCTTAAAATGTTTTACTGGAAATGTGAATAGGGATTGTTACCAATTCAGAGCATGAATAGCTACAACTTCAGCTTTGAAGCAATTCACCCACTTTTCCTTTGTGTATAATGACTAAAACTAGGTAGCACCACACTTGAACTGCTGACAAATCCGAGAGTAGATCAATTGTTCCATAAAGCTCACAGAGACTATAACTCCACCTTTTACATCTATAGACTGAAAAAGAATGATTGCCTTGAATTAGACTTAAGTTAGGTGAGAGCCAGATTACACTACCCACAAGATCTCCTAATGAAAGAATCAAAGGATGATAGGAGATTTGAAATATTGATGAAAAACAAATACTGTTCAGAAAGAGAGAGAAAGCAGTTCCCTGAAAGTTTCCCCTTAAAGGTTTTGGTGGAGGGTGTGGTGTGATGGGTGTGGTGTAGTAACATACACCTGAAGGGTGAGAGCCTCAACTCTAAATAATATGTAATGCTGTAAATCTATGTTTTCTCAAGAAAAATAAATGAATAGAATTACTCCCCAAGTGCAGGAAAACAAATAGGAAAATGTTAAGGAAGTTGATTTTATTATAATCCAGCTCACAGGAATTGCTATCATAAACAATGCTGGAAGAGACAAGGTTTGTAGTAAGGAAGGAGCCTGAAGGATTCAACTAACTGAACCTGACAACCTGTTAGGAAGTCAAAGAACAGAGGCATCTGTAAATGAGCTGTACTGTACTGAGGTTCACATGCAAAATAAGATTGCCCCACTCTGCTGTTAGAAATGAGGGTAAGTTTAGAAGACACTAGAAAAGGGAAACCTAGAATGCCCACCTTCTATTTCTGGCTCTCACCTCTTTTTCCACAGGAGACTCTCAAGAAACAATGTACAGAAATGAGGAAAAGTGGTAATTTTTTTAAAGATTTATTTATTTATTTATTCATATAGAAATGGTGTACAGGCCAGAGATGCGGAGGGTGAGAGGATTCACCAGAGACAGAGTAGGGAGCAGAACAGGCAGATCAACGAAGTACACTGCTGACGGGAGCAGCGGGCGGGTCAGGAGAGGTCTGCCACGCCATGTGGATCTCCTCCGGGGCAGGCAGGGATCGAACTCATGCGAAAGTGGCTTAAGATTCTTAGTGCTGTGCTTTAACCCACTGTGCCACCAGGGAGGGCCGACAAATGCTAAATTTAAATGTGCCTCAGTGTCCACAAAGCTCTCTGGACAGCTGGACCGAGCACTTGGCTCACACTCACGGTTCAAGAGGAGTCTCTGGATTTATCTGTCTCCATCTTAGCCGCAGCTGCTCACAGGAGCAGAACCCAAGTCACAGGGCACAAGGAACTGGGGAGAGGGGACAGTGCCTCCATCGCTAGGAAGCTGGGGCTTTAGACACGTGATGTTCCCCTCGGTTCAACCAAATCAGCTCCACCTTCTCCCTGAACAGAGTATAGAAGTTAGGGGCGCCCAGCTGGGGAGTAAAAGAGGCGGTGAGGGAAGGGAGAGTCACTGAAGACAAGGCTCCACGGGGAGAACACTTAGATACCCAGTTCCATGGAAAGCTGAGTCCCATAAGAACTGAGGAGAAAAGTGGAAGTAAAAAAATGGTTCTGGGGCCCTCCCTGGTGGCGCAGCGGGTTAAGGCGCAGCACACAGAAGCCTAAACCACTTCCACATGAGTTCGATCCCTGCCTGCCCCAGAGGAGATCCACATGGCAAGGCAGACCTCTCCTGACCCGCCCGCTGCTCCCCTCTGCAGTGTACTTCCTCGATCTGCCTGTTCTGCCCCCCACTCTGTCTCTGATGAATCCTCTCACCCTCAGCATCTCTGGCCTGTACCCCAGTTCTGTACGAATAAATAAATCTTTAAAACACACACACACACACACACATGGTTCCTGCTCTTGAAAGGACTCAGGTCTAGCAGGAAAATAAGCTCCCACCATAACATAATACAACATAACAGTGCTTTGTGTGTTTATAAACTGTATCACACAGGAAATCCAAACAAAGTGTCACTATTTCCACTCCAAGTGTGCAGATGATTAGAAATGGCTACAGACATTGAAGCAGGAAGTTTCCCAAGTCTGCTGCTTAGATTCTGCTACTTCCCCAGGCCTGCTGCTTGGGGCAGTTTATTGCTTGGGTTCTGCTGCTCGCTGGAGCGGACAGTTCCTGCAGTATAGTGCTTGTCCACAGTGGTAGCTCTGACTACTTTGACCTTCTCAAACAATAAAGAATCCTTGTGCTGTGATGGATGGGATGATAAGTTTCCTTGTATAAAACTTTACCATTTTTGTAATTTGGGGCTCAGCCTTTTGGGACCCATCCCACTGAGCCCACCAGTGTGACAAGTAAATCTCTCTTTGTCTACCTGAGTGCCGTCTGATTTCCCTAGGAAATTGTCATAACAACCTATGAAGAAGGTACCGAAAGATGTAAAGAATCTGTAGCAGGTTATTGAAATGACAAAAAATGCCAATAAAGGAAGGGAGAAAAGGTGGAGAATGCAACAAGCTAAAAAGATGTGAAATTATCTGACCCATGTGGTCCATATTCTGGCAGCAGATGGGGGGGGGCGGTGAGGAAGCACAGGAGGGAGGTATTTGGACATGATACAAAAGGGTGTGTTGTTGCAATTAAGGAAGGACCTTGAGTGACCTGCTAAACAATGAAGTTATAGCTTGGATGATGATAGGGACCAGGAAAAATGTTGAAGATGAGAAATGAGATGATTTCTCTTTTTGCCAGAGTGGTAAATGTAAATCTAGAAAAATCATTTAGGAGGCTGCTAAGGAAATGAACTGGAAGTGTGTGTGTGTATCCTGCTTCCGAAAATGCTGATTACCCAGTAGACAGTGAGGTTAACTGCAAAGTAGGACACCAATAATCATTTTTGGAATAATTTCACAATACAGTTTTTAAAAGACATTAACATTTATCTTTATGAGGTAAAAAGGCTTTTGGTCTTTTTACTCTTGTTAAAGTATGTGTATATAGTGGGGGTGGAACAGCGCCATTCTTTTCTTATGCTTAGAACTTGCAAAGGTTCTAATCAGTGATGAAATCTGTTGCTTAGGCAACTTAATGTATTGATACCATCAATTTAGATAAGGAAGACAAAAGAGAACAGATTTCAGGAGAAAAGATTTAGTTTGGGGATTTTAGACGTTGTGATGACAGAGGGGTTCTACGTAGTGACATCTGGCAGTGGGAGTTGGGACAGGTCACAGAGACAAATAATCCTGCCTAACGTCTGGTATTTACGAAGTATCTTCATGTACATTATTGTTCAGAATGACACAGAAAACAGAAGGTAATGGTAAAAGTGCAAAGACAAACACCTAAAAACAAGGAAGTTATGCTGTTTGTTTAATGGTATTTTGACTTGTTTTAATTTTTATGTTGAGAAATTTTAGGATTTTATAGACAGTTGTATATCAGCCAGTCTTTCAAAGAGATGCCAATCACAGAGTCCTCGTCACTTTTATTAAAAGTGTGTGTTTGTGGATTTTCTGGTTATAGTTTATTTTGCAGTTGGAGACCACAGAAAAATGGTTGGTCAACTAACTGACAAAGGGCTCAAATCACACAGTACAGGTTACATAGTAGTTACTCAACCATTATTGGTTGAATTAAAATTTGTGAGATGATAATGATGCTTGTCTTGCATAGCACTCTCTTCAACTGCATTCAAGCTGTGAACTTCAGCTTTCCCTTCTAAATGAGACTCTAACCAGCATGTTACAAAAATAAGTGGGAAACAAGTGTGTTTTTTCCTCCAAACACGTATTGCAATATGCGTGTTATGATTTTTAGTTTTCTTGTAGACTCATTAACAGAATGGTCAAACATACCTTCTGCTGACTTTATTTTTAGAATGTATGCAAACCTCACTGAAATTTTATTGCAATGATTCATATTAAGTTCTATGGTTTCATTTAAAAATAGGACACATTAGGCTATACTACTAACAAATAACCGAAAATTTTTGACAAGTTCTATGATAGACACTATATGCTCATTATCTTGGTTTGACTATGAAATAAGTATTTTTACTAGACTTAATTTTGATATGTCAAATACTAAGGTACAGAGAAATTAATTAACATAACCAAGATCATATATTAAGTTACAGGAAGAGTTAATATTAAAATGAGTGACAGGGTCTCCAGATCACATGCTTTTAATCCACCAAAATTGCTTTGGATTATTTCATTCCTTAATAATCATAAAGGGGAATTCTCTTTTCTATCAAACCCAGTCCAAGAAGTCCAACCAAATTTGGATTTTTCTCAGGGCAACTTCAATATCTTTTTTTAATTGTCTGCTATCAAATTATTATTTGGCTCTTTTCATGCTTTGTGTATTAATCCAAAAATAGTGAAAATTGTGACACATTAGTTTTCTGTGAAAATTGCCATGTTGATACAAGTATCATGATCTAGGATAACAATTACTATGTAGTCATTTACAACCTACTATTCATTTCTGTTATGAATGATATCTATTTCTGGGTAGGAAGAAGAGAATCCCATTATGAAAAACATCACAGAAAGGATGATACTTTAGCTAGTTTGAAGACTAGACCTATAGACTAGTAAGTAGAGCATGAAAGATGGTTACAGAATTATCAGTAAGTGTAAAGATAACAAAGTGTTTAGCTATAGGAGTAGGGTTTTCTCAGGGAAAGACCCAAACATTAACGTGGTTCAAAGATAAGCAGGTTGACAGAGCTGTGATAATTGTTAAAATGAAAACAAAAGCTTTATTTCACAAAAGTTGGTGAATAGTTGCCTCACAGATTTCCAATGTGCCACCCAAACTTGGCAACCTGATGAGCCCTGTGTCCTTCACGTTCCCACCATCCAACAGTCCAGGCTGATTAATGTCTGGACTCTTCTGATTGATCAGTATCCAGTGGGATATTGACAAATTGAATATCATCCCTTAGAATAAGTAGTGGGAGTGTGTGATTTCACTTTTTACTTCTAATTACTTGGCATTTAAGTTGGCACCAAAGTGATGTAAAGCAGGCCTTATGCCTTTAATATCTTCGTTTGAATCTTTTAACTTGGACAAAAAGATGATTCTTGATGTTTTTAATAGTTACTTCTAAAAGTTAAAAATGCATAGAAGTAAAGTGCCTATTGTTTTCTGTCAGTGAAGTTGTGATCACTGTAAAGTGTTATAAAATGGTTAAAATAATTCCAGAATTATTTTGGTGATGGGAAGCCCAAGGGGATTGCAACTGAGATGGAAAAATGCACAAAAATATGTAAAAATAAACTATTATAAAATTAAAAAATAATAATAATTCCAGAATTAAATACTATGAACATTTTCTTAGGTTATTTTAATGTCACTTGTGGCATACAGGTGTGTGTGTGTGTGTGCTCATGTAATCCCATGATCTGTATTTGCTGTTCACATGAATTGCTTTTCGGTTAAAATTCCTCTTCCATAATTCTTCAGTTTTTCCACTTAATATATCTCAGACATTTTCATACATCAGTACATATAGGTTTACTCCATATTAAAACCACTGCCTAGAATTCTGCCTAGAATATGTACCCTAATATTTATAAACATTTAAGTAATTTCCATATTTTTACTATTAGCAATAGTATTAGAGTTAATATCCCTGAACATATATATCTTTGCATATTATAAAGGTTTTTCTGTGAAATTGATTCTTTGAGCACAAAAGTAACAAACACTAATTGTTTTCAAATATAAATTGTCATTAATGTGCAAAAAATACATGTTTAATAATCTGAATCCTTAATAACCATCTCTGAATGCTTTATATATCCCTCAAGCAGAAAAAATAAGTAGAAGATATAATTGTCCCCTGTCTAGACTGAGGCAATGATGGTGACATTTGTTCTCAATTATTAATTAAACACACATGAAACCCTTTGGATGAGCAGGTGATATGGTTATTATTAGATGTGTTGCTTGTTTACAACAAGGGCATATTTAGAGCCTGAGATCAAAGTTCTAAAGCTGATTTCAAAACAGTAGCATTAATTGTGCAAAGGCCTGTGACTCTGGGGAAGCAACTGGGAGAAAAATGAAAGTGAACTTAACTACAACAAAGTCACATCATTCCATCATTATGCTAAATCCATTACTTGAACCATTACCTTGATGATGGTAGGAATGCAAAAAAAAATAAAACAAAACCCAAAAATAGTCTTTCATGCTATTTTCTCAAAGCATATGTGCCCTCTTCATCCTGAAAAGGCTTAGAATCATCATTCATCCATCACTCATTCATTTAACTTGCATTCACCAGTTACTATATGCCAAGTTCAGCACACACTCCTTACTAATTCCAGAAATACATCTGGAAGCTTTTTATGTTTTAATCTTAGTCCAGACTCCTATTTCCATTGGAATCCCTTCTTTGTTGCAAATTTTCAAATCCTGTTGATAATTTTAAGACTTGAGTTAAGCCTTGGCCTCACAAAATTGGTTATCTTATGTCTGTTGTATGACAGGCACTAAATGAAGTACTAGGAGTAAAAATGAATTCAAAAAGTATAGTGTTTTCACTCAATGGCAAACATAAATATAAACTGACAAACTGGCAAGGATACTATGGAAGTAAAAAGAAAGTTACCCAATCCCTTGTGAGATGTGGGTAGAGATCAAGATTTTTGGAAGAACTTACACTCAATTGCAGTCTTGAAAGATTAGGAAGAATCAGCCAATTAAAGGAAGCAGAAATTCCAAGAGGTCAACCTGAACAGAGAAACAGGCTGGATGAATAGCAAAGCATATGAGAGGAATCACAAAGATGGAGTGTTGCAGGAGATCACATGCGAGGAGGTAGATGGCCTGTAAACCATTCATAAGGAAATTGACCATTATGGAAACTACTGGCACGTCTGTTTAGGAAAATGATGAAATGGAATTGAATTTGGATGCATTCTTCTATCCATTGTGCAAGGATGTGTTGGAGTGCACCGACCAGAAGCCTGGGTTAATACTGCAAAGAACTGGTGCTTGTGATGAACAAGTGTAGGTAATTGTGAAGATGAGGGAGCTCACTCAAGCTATCCAGGTGCTCAAGTACATAGAACTGGCGATTAGTGGTACATGAGAGCGAAGGGAAAGAAGTTCTTAGTTCTCAAGTCACAATTTCTACTTTCAAGTAATTGATGTGCTCTTAACTGAATCTGGAATTACAGGAAGAAGCAGTAGGTCTGAGGAGGCAAAGCAATAAATTCTATGGTATGCAGTTCCCATTCTATTATTGCTTGGTCTCCTAATTTATTAAAAAAGGATTGAAAGCAGTCCATGGAACAACTGCTGTTAAAGGATGGCCAGGTGAAGGTAACCAAAGGATTTTGAGCCCCATATCGGAACTGAGGAGACAGTTTGCAGCTTTGTTGACATTATACTACCAGTAATACAGAGCATGGTAACACCTCTGATGGTAGTCTATGTCCTGAAGTTGGATTCACATAAGGACCAGCAGGAAATTGAAGAAATGTGGGTTAATGACAGAATCTTGAAGATTGTCAGCCTTAAAAAAGAACACAATGTCCCTCCCTGGTGGTGCAGCGGGTTAAAGCATAGCACAAAGAAGCTTAAACCACTTCCGCATGAGTTTGATTCCCGCCTGCCCTGGAGGTGATCCATATGGCGAGGCAGACCTCTCCTGACCCGCCCGCTGCTCCCCTCAACAGTGTACTTTGTAGATCTGCCTGTTCTGCTCCCCACTCTGTCTCTGGTGAATCCTCTCACCCTCCGCATCTCTGACCTGTACCCCAGTTCTGTACAAATAAATAAATAAATCTTTAAAAAAAAAGTGTATATATATATATATATATATATATATATATATATATATATATAAAAGAACACAGTAATATTTATAGAAAAGGCCAAAAATTAGCTCAGAGTTACAGAGGCTGAAATAAGACAGAGTGGCAGAGTAGTGAAGAACAGGAAGGAGAAGAAAGATGAGAGACTGGTATAAGAAATGTGTGTGAGGATTTTCCACCAAGATACAGGATATTTATTTATTTATGTTTTTGACTGTTAGGTTTCACTAATAGAGAAATGAAGCTGGAAATTGAGCAGAGAGAAGACAACTGATGGGAAATAAATACTCATAAAAGCAGGTAAAAAGGGCCTCACCATACCAATGGGAAGGGAAAGCATCATTTAATTTACAGATTAATTGTGTACATATAAACAAGTGTATAGACAACAAGGCAAATTGAGGGAGAACAAATGTAATGAGCTCATCTCTCTTTTCAAAGTTGGATATGTTCTATAATAGTCCAAAGAACTCTATAACTATGTGTCTTTTTATGGCATTATTTTCTGAATTAGTTTTTCAAAATGTTCTGCACTGTCTTTTACTTCTACACACACACACACACACACACACACACACACCCGTTAACCGTATTATTTACTTCCTTTAAAATGTAGATTGGTGCACACTGGATACCACGTATGCACATAGTAGGCTTACTCCATCAATAAAATAAAGAAATTAATTCAGTAATAAAATCAAGCACTCCAGAATATTACATAATACATAAGATTATGGAATAATAAAAGAAAAAATTAAGAATCAGTGCCTTTCTCCAAATCATAAAAAGAAGAAATGATAACAAATGAAGCTTTAGTTCTTTGCAATTTTCCACTGTTAACAAGAGGGTGTAAGAGAGCAAGAGAGAAAAGAAAAATACAAACCTAAAATAAATATATTATTTTCTTACCTTGAAGTCCTCCATAGTAGCCCCCCAAAGTAACTTCGTATATGTCAGGAATCAATAAATACTTGATAAAAAACAATAATAAAGGTGCCACATACATAACACATAGAAACGCTAAATCCTTAATAATAACAATATCGCTAATAATGAAGAACTTCTGGGAATTAGAAATTGCTAATGTAAGAACTGGATCAGCTTTCTAGTGATATTTTGTACCCATATGCAAGACCACATGAAAGTTTCTTCCTGACCCCCAAGGCCTCTGAGTATTTGACAGGCTTTAGGATAGTGTCTGCAAGGGCCTTCTCCTGCATGGCAGTTCTGTGTCTACTTTCAGATTCCCACTCTGTTGTGTGGGGGCCCATGGGAAATAAAGCCAGACTTATTTGGCTTCAGTTCAATTTCCACATCTATAGATAGCCATAAGACCCAAGCAGAATTTAAGGAAATAGGATATTATGTAAACAGGAAAACAGAACTGCCACTTGTCCTGGTTTCACCCCAATAGTGACAGTAAACACATTGATCCCCTTGCATCAAAACAAAAATTTTCCATAAAAGCTCCACTCCACATCTTCAGGGATCTGTCTGGATTCTACCAGAAAATCTGCACTGCTTAGTTAGAGCATTCTCTGCTTTCTCTTCCCTCTCCTGGTTCATTCTGTTAAAAGGACTGAAAAATATTATGTGTGTATATGCATATCTCTTTTATTCCTTTTTTAAAATTTTTTACATCACTCTTCATTTTAGTACAATCTTCATTTTTGTACAAAGATTGTACAATTTTCCCCTCAAGTGTAATCCCCATAAATCTCCCACAACCACAACACCTATTTTGATCTCTCTCCCTCACCAGTTTTGACCTCCTCTGCTGCATGTCTCAGATTTATAATTTGCCTGCTTACTTGACCTTTTTTTAAATGATCCTTTGTTCAGTTTCCCTATGTTCCCTGATAAATGAAACCATCTGATTTTTTTTCTTTTTCCTTCTGACTTATTTTACAGAGCATTATCTCTTCCAGCTCCATCTATGTTGCTATAAATGACATGAGCTTATCCTTTTGATTGCTGCATAGTAGTCCATTGGGTATATGTGTGTGTGTGTGTGTGTGTGTATGGATATGGGATGCTGAGCATTTCTTCGTATATCTGTTGAACATTTGCATTTCCTCTTTGGAAGTGTCTTTTTGGCTCTTGTGCTCATTTCATTGACTGGGTTGTTTGCTTTGTTTTTGTTGAGTAGTGCAAATTTTTGTATATACATCTACTACATCTTCTATATCCAGTGACCTGTTTTGGCCATTTAAGTTGTTTCCATATCTAGCTATTTTAAATAGTACTAAAACAAACATGGAAGTGAAGGTTGCCTTTCAAATTATTGTTTTTGTGACATTTGGGTAAATTCAAAGGAGTGTTATCACTGGGTAATATGGTAGCTCCATTTTTAATAATTTGAGGGTCCTTCACACAGTTTACCATCATGGTTGAATCAGTTTGCATTCCCACCAACAGTATAAGAGTGTTCATGTCCTCTCCAGCATTTGTTTTTGCCAGGTTTTTTTTTTTTTTTTTTACATATGCGCCATCCTCACCAATGTGTGATGGTATCTCATTGTGGTTTTGTTTTGCATTTCTCTGATTATAAGGATGCTGAGCATTTGCTCATATATCTGTTGGACATTTGCATTTCCTCTTTGGAAGTGTCCTTTTGGCTCTTCTGGCCATTTCTTCTACTAGGTTATTTGTTTTTGTTGAGTAGTACAAACTTTTTATAAATTTTGAAATCAGTCCCTTATCATTTGTATATAATGCAAATATTTTCTCCTAATAAGTAGGGTTACTTCATTTTGTTTATTGACTTATTTTTGCTGTACTGAGCTTTTTAGTTTGATATGGAACTGACAAATATTAACATGTTCAGGCACATCTTGTTCCTGAGACATCTTGCTCATTCAATCTGGAATAACATATAATACTTTAGTATTTACTTCAAAGTTGCTAAATGACTATACTCTTAAACACTCCTATAACAAACAAGAATGATGGAGGTGTTAGCTAGCCCAGTGGTATAATATACAACTAAATCAATACCTTGTTCACCTTAAACTTATACAATATCATATGTCAATCATAGCTCAATAAAACAAAGATTTGTTAGCATTGCACTTAAAATGAAGTCAGTTCTATGAAGCTTCAGGCAACTTTCAGCTAATAAAATGATGGAAGCATTTCTAGTAGAAATCTTCTCTATACTTCTCTATACAAAATCCACAGTCATGGATTTTGCCTAAAATTTTTTCTCTGCTAGTTATTCTTAATGGATATAAGTTCTCCATCAGCTTCCTTGGTTCTAATGAACCCCTCCTCTTCACAATTTCACCTTAAGACTTGTTCAAACACTGCTTCAGTGGAAAGGAATTGAAGGTTGAAGACATTTCTGCTTAAACACCTCTTTCTCAAGGAGAAGTATTTGCATATTTATTTATGTTTTATGATAAACAGGTATGGATCAAATATTCAAGAAAGGAAACATAAGAAATTCTAATTATGTAAAATAAGAAATAAGAAAATAAAAATAAGAAATTCTAATTATGTAACATAGTAAGTTCTCTTATGTAATGCAGTTAATCTAGATAATGTGTGGTGGAAGAGGGTAAGACAAAAAATACATGTTAAAAAAAATTACATCATAGTTTTCTTATTAGAAAACTTCAAAACAAAACACTTAAAATTCTAGGAGCCCACAGTTCTGGAAGCCGATTCTACTAAAATAAAGATGTAATAATACAAGGGTATTTAAAACACGCAAATTCCTAGCAATAAACTACTGGAAATGACTTTAGTACCCATCAGTGGAGGATGGTTGGATCAAGTTTATTTCCACACATGGAATACTACATAGTTTGCAAAGTCTAGGGAGATATTCCAGATGTAATGTCTATTTTAGAAAAAGAGTTGAACAGTGGCATTTATAATAAGATCCCAATTTTTCTTTAAAAAGATGTAAGTTTTGGGGGGTTTCATGGTGGTGCAGGGATTAAAGTCTCAGTACTAGCAAGATATCTCCAGCCACTGTGGCCTGAATTTGCACCCCACCTTGGAGGTGACCCACATTGTGAGACAGACCTCTCCTGACCCGCCTGCTACTCCCCTTCCACAATCTGCCTGTTCTGCTCCCCACTCTGTCTCTGGTGAATGCTCTTACCGCACCTGCACCTCTGGCCTGTACTCCAGTTCTGTATGCACAAGTAAATAAATCTTTAAAATAAATAAATAAATCTTAAAAAAGATGAAAATTTTGTATGTTTCAACTATTTGTTTATGATTTAATGTAGATTAAATAAACTATATTGACAGAATTGTTCACATTGGTTATGTTGGTTGAGTAGTTGGTAGGTAAAAACATCCGTATTGCAATGTTCATAAGAATTCATTATTTGTAACTTTAAAAATAAAACCACTTAAGAATTCATTATTTGTAACTTTAAAAATAAAAACACTTAAAACTTTCAAGATACCTCAAACTCATTCAGACGCACAACTTCCCAAGGAATTACCTGAGTAGGATTAAGGAAAAATGTATGGTTTTTGCAGTGGGAAATAATTATAAACCATTTAACATATTCTACCTTCTGATAACAGGGCATGTTCATCTTCTGTTCCCATTCACAAAGGCATTTTTTCTACTACTCTCTCCCTCTTGCCACACATTGTAGCAATTGTTGATTCATCTTAAAGACCCACATGAATTTTAAAGAAGTAGCATTCTGTTTGTTTCCCTTCTCATCACTGTCCTTTGTTAATATTTAAATCATATATTCTCTCTAGAAGGAGCGACAATTTAATTTTTTTAAAGGTGTGAACACAGACACTTTATTGAGCCCTGTGTGCTTGCAACTTGTTATGTATTAAATTCAAGCAGCTACCCTGAGATTCAAAAAAAAAAAAAAAAAAAAGTAGGCCCTTCTCCTATCCATTAATGATTTGTGAACTCTCAATCTTTTTTGGGTATCAAGTATTTAATTTCAAAATGTTTAATTCGGACAAAAATTTTAGGGAAATTGAAAATGATCGACTGCACTAAGGCATTGAAACAATTCCTCATGATTTCCCCTCTGTCATTTTCATGGTTGACTTGTCATTTTCATGGAATGCTGGGACTCTAATGGGTTGACTGACATGGTTGGCATTGCACTGTAAGGTCTGACTGAAAATAGTCAGATGCAAATGGAGAGAAGTTTCCGAAGACACTGGAATTCAGAGTTAAAAAACTTCAGAATTTTTTAAAAGTCTTTATTTAAAAACTTTCTAAATATAAAATTGAGGAATGCTTCCAAGGAAGAAAAATAATTTCCTTCTTTTAAAAAAACAGCTGTGTATTTTATTACAATTAAAAATGGTGAACTAGAAGGCTAATACCATCTTAGTCCTCGTTTTCTAAAATTATGCTCTAATTGTTAAACACTTAGGCTCAGGAAACTTACCCTGTGCTCCAGTGTATTAATTCTTCATCACAATATTGTGTATATAGAAAGTATCCGATAAATATTAGTTGGAGGGAAAACAGAATTTAGTTTCACAATTCTATAAAACTATTTTATGACTTAGGCATGACATTTTAATATCCAGTTGAATTTATATAGCTGCAATATTAATGCTAGAAAGAAGAAACTTTGAAACTCAACAATCTTGATGCTAAGAAATTAATGCACACACACATACACACACACACACACAAACCTTGTATAAATTGTTATAAAATAGACCAATATAAAAAAAATAAGTAATATACTCTTTAAATTAGTACAATGAAAAAGTGTGATAATGTTGGCTTTTTTTTAAGTTTCTATAAATCAGTACATTGAGGGAAGAATGAAAATAGAACAAGTATTATTGATTTCATCATTAATTTTTTTAAGTGATGACATATGGAAATAGTATTGACTAGGTCTGTCTATTCCAAGCTACTGAGAGTCAAGAGGGCTCAGGGTAGCTAACTGGGGTCCATGAACCCTTAACATCTGTTTGTTCAGAGTTCTCTTGGAGCAGAATGGACTGCTTAATTATTCCAGAAATATCCTTTTTCTTCTCCTGCTTTTCTTCTTCTACCAACTCATTTCCCCCTTCTTCCCACTGGGTATCTACTCATAAATATTCCTTTCTGAGCTGCCTGAAGCATCTCCTTATTGGTTTTTCTTCTTCCTACCGGAGGAGCTGAGTTTCTCAGCCTGGCTGGAGACCGGCAGACAGAACTGTGAATAAATCCGCGTTCTGTGAGCACCTACTCCTGTCCACGATTCTAAATTCATAATCTTTCATCCTCAGCACTAAAATTGAAAGCAAGTGGTTTCTCTGAGTCAGATTGCATGACTAATATGGATCTAGAATCTCTTTCAACTTCTTTGATTTGATGCTTGATTTACCCCTCCTAGGCAGAATGATGCTTTCTCAATTTTTTCAAAAAATTTGCCAAAATCTCTGAAAGTACGCCTTAAACATCTGGCCCACCAAGAAGTGGCAACAAAAAACCCAGCCTGATCAGTAGATGGTAAATGAATCTAAAACATACGGATTAAATTTTCCTTAAAACACACAAGGGTTTAAAAATTAAGCAGAAAATGACTGAGTAAAATATTTTTTGCCAAATCCCAAATGTTTGAAAAATAGTTCAAGATGTTTGTTGAACCTGAAATGGGCCCGAGTTACCCATCCATATTTAATTTAAGCAAAAATAATTCTTACCAGCTGAATGCTTGAGTTAGTAGACTTGATAAGGAAAAAAAAAATCAAGAACTCATTATAGAAGAAATATTAAATTTTTTTAATTTTTTATTTTTCTCCAGTTTTATTGAGATGTATTCTACATACAACATCTTATAAGTTTAAGGTGTACAACATGTTGATTTGATACATTTATGTATTGTAAACTGATTACCACCCCATTGCTAGCTAACACCTGCATCATGCCACATAATTGCCTTCCCTGTTTTCTGGTGAGAATATTCAAGATCTGCTCTTTTTAAAATGTGATCATTCCTCTAAACTATAGTGTGTTTTAAACCAATGCTACCTAAAAAAAAAAAAGTCATTCAAATTATAAACATGTTACCTTCATGAAAGACTTTCTAGGAAGATGTGATATCCCCTTTATTGACAGTCCAACACCCAAATCACACTCTAGAGTATTTTTCTAATTTAATTTCTTTCTTGAAGATACAAAAAGATAATAAGAAAAAATAAAACCTGATAACTTTGAAAAGCTGAAGTCATTATTCAAATATAATGTATTATTTTTGTTATCAACTTCCCCCATTAATTTCATCCCCATAGATTTTCAATGGAATTAAATACTTTCTTCATTCCTAATATCTATTTTCTCACAACCACAAAAATTTTTTGGTGAGTGTTTTTTTTTTTTTTTTTATAGTTACAAATTTGCAGCTTGGTTTGTTTCGTTTATATCATTTAGGCTTTGGGGTCTGTACAAATTATAACAGAAACATACTTGTCTATGCTCTTTCTATATTATTTTCTTACCTGGTTTTCAAAGAAACCCACAATTTAGGCAGAACCTCCTGCTCCTTTCATGCCACACATTCTCCCTGAGTGCTATCAAGAAGGATAATAATTTCAACAACCTGTTGCTGTCCCTCCTCATGAATGCTCATCACTCTCTTCAGTCCCAAACCCCACCTGAGTTTCTGACTCATGTACCCAATTTTCTCCTGGCATTTCTACGGGGCTATCCTATAAAAACGATAAATCAATGTCTGAATATTGTCTTCTTCCCCATCACACCAGATTTCTTTTCAACAACCTTGGAATAACTTCAGTGAGTTTTTTACCTGACATTGTGGACTCTTCTCTACTTTTTAAAGCTTTACTTCTCAAGTACTTTTTTTTGTTCTTCTCTATCCTTTTCTTTCCATCATTCCACCAAAAGACTCCCAACCCCTCTTTAAATCTGCCATTCATAGTGTCTGTCAAATGAATTGTTTCATATCTGAATATGACCATAATACCTTCAGAAGTTTCTTCACTGTCTCCAGAACTAAGTTCAAATTCTTTAATGAGGGATGTAAGGTTATCTACACATCATCCTATACCTTTCCAGAAATTTTCCCTAGTCAGATTAACTAGAGTTGATTAGGGTTTAATCTCATTGCTTGACACTTTTTACATGCTGGTGATATCAAATCACTTGAGTTCCATAAAACAGCACTGTTTCCTAATGCTCCCATCCCCCAGGAATTTACTCAATCCCATTGTTACTGAAGATTCTAAGTCTTAGCTCACCATCACCTCTCTTGGAAGTTTCAATTAAGGCCCACCTGAGTCCACAACTACCGGCATGAATTCCCCTCTATGCTCCCACAAACTTATGCTCATCATTACAAATAAACACAGGCCATGCTGTTTATAATTTTTACTTAAGGGTCTACATGATCTGCAGTCTTTCTATTCCGGTGTTGCAAATTTTAGGACATGTGTAACTGACTGCAGATTGAATGAATAGTCAAGAGACTAGAACACAAATATTTCAACCTGTTTTTCCATTGGTTCTACCTTGCTGTCTCTAACACTGATCCTATCTACTTTAAAACCCAAATAAGTACTGCAATTTTGGTAGGACAGAAATCACTAGTTTGAAATGTTACATTTTCATAGTTTGATACCATACACAATAAGTAGAATTTTAAATGAAAATTGATTGATCTGGTAAAGTGTTCATATTCTGCCCGCTATTTTCACAGTTCTGGATCCAAAATCATTATAATAAAGTTTCTACTTTAGCATTCATCAAAACTATAAAAGAAATGTTGCCATTCATGGATATATTAGTGCAACAGGGCCCAATGCAGCTTTCAAAGACTATTTTCTTATGCGGAGACATTTTATAGTCAGGCAATCATCTTGTTAAACATTTCCTATAAAATTTTAAAAATCATTACCTGGGAGTCTATCACTGTGGCACTAATCACACCTCTACAATTAAGCTTATTTCAACCCTTTCACTGTAATCCTTTTTCTTTAATCAAGGGTTTATTATTGGACTGTTAATGTGAAAGTAGAAATAAAAAAATCTCAGCCCCTGAATGAATTCTAATAGTAGCAGTTATAGAAAACCCTGAGAAATTCTAATATTTTTCTATGAGATTTATGTTAGGATGTGGGTTTAATTCTCCCTCTCTTCTGTTCCCCCTTAGACTGATTTGCTTTACTTAAGGGAGACTGAAATTTTGCCTTTTGTCTTTAGGGGTATCCTTTATCTACTGTGTTTGGGTTTTCCTTGGGATGAACACAAAAGCATGGTTATTTTATAAAGCTGGAGGGAACAAATACAACTGGTCTGGACATGTTTTCTATCTTTTCTACATCACTTATAAAAGTGCAGTTATGACTTCTGTAAGGAAAAAAGATCTGAAAGTAATTTTATCTTGTGAAATGAATCAAGCAGCTTTTATATCTCCCAAGAGTTTTACTAATGGAGAGGAGTTTTAAGTTCAAGGACAGCATGCATCTTAATAACAAGTTAGTCAAATTCTAACTTTAAAATGAGCTAATGTGGTATAAAACTTTATAGGTTTAAAGTAAACTAATATCTGTGATTGCATTTGTAACACAAAAATCCTGTGAATAATTACCCTAAACCTCTTCTCACTTGAGTTCCGTCTTCTCCCTCCCCACTACCATGTCAGTTAATTGCAGGCATCTCACGTGGGTCAATATTTAACAATCCCCGCATATCATCTCTTTCCTCTTCTATTGATTTTTCCCATGGCAAATACTGATGTTTCTCCTCAAATTAGAACTCATAATAGTTTCTTTTATTTTGTTATTTTAAAACTAAGAATAGGGCCCTCCTTGGTAGCACAACAGGTTGAAACACAGCACTACAAAGCTAGCCACAGCCAGGGAGGTGACCCACATGATGTGACAGACCTCTCCTGTCTTGCCTGCTGCTCCCATCAGCAGTGTACTTCATCAATCTGCCTGTTCTGCTCCCCACTCTGTCTCTGGTGAATCCTCTCACCACCCCATGCATACCTGGCCTGTACCCAAGTTCTGTATGCATAAATAAATAAATCTTAAAAAAAAATAAGAGTAAGGCCCTTTACAAAAGCATTAGTCACTATTGTTTGCCTCCTCCAGCATCAGTTCCCATCTCAATTTTCTCTTATACACTTTCCCGGGAGGGTAGAAAAAGCCGAAATCACTTTTCTAGACTTTATTATACTTGCAGCTAGATAGGAGCATGTGACAGATTTCTGACCAATGAAGTATAATTAAAAATACTGAAGACTAAGAAGACTTATAACTATAACAGGTGTTGCCACATTTTCTTGACTCATTCTTGCCTATATTTGTGATGCTTGGGCTTTCAGAAACCATTTTATGACCTTGAGACAACGAGAGTGAAAAGGAAAGGCAATTCACCAACCATAGATGGAGGAAAACCAAATAAATCAGGGATCCAGTGTCATCAATGAACCGCTGAGCCATGTCAGCACTGCCTTTTCAAACCACTGATAGAAGGATTTTTAATTACTTGAAATTACTTGAAAAGGTTTACTAACAGAAATCCATGGCCTTCCACAAGTTTTCTACTTTGCAGAAATTCAGTGTTCTCTGAATTTCTAAAATATTCCTTCCTACTTTACTAACTATTCTATCACACCATCCAATCCTCTACTCCACAGATTGTATGGATGAGTTTCTCTGCATTCTTTAGATCTCAGTTGAAATATATCTTATTCTAAGAGACTTTTCTTATCCCTAGACTAGATCATCTCTTCCTGTCACATTCTCTTATAACTGCCAGCTATTGACTTCCTTGCATACATTATTTTGTGAGTACATATTTATTCATGTGTTTAATAATGTTTTTTTCAAAAGCTATAAGATCTGTTAGGGTCGAAACTGTTGCTGCTGTCTCCTTATTTTTTTTTTTTAAGATTTATTTATTATTTATGCATGAAGAACTGGGTACAGGCCAGAGGTGTGGTGGGTGAGAAGATTCACCAGAGACAGAGTAGGGAGCAGAACAGGCAGATCAATGAAGTACACTGCTGAGGGGAGCAGCAGGCTGGTCAGAAGAGATCTGACACGCCATGTGGGTCAGCTCCCTGGCCAGGCATTGAACTCATGCTGCAGTGGCTTCGCAGAGCTTCATAATGTGGTGCTTTAACCCTTTGCACCACCAGGGAGGACTGTCTGCTTATTTTTTAGCAGGCTGCATAGCTCAGATAATTCAGTTATATAAAGAAAGGAACATAGAAAGCAAGTTGATGAGAACTAAAATCACAAATTTGAAATTAAACTTGGCAATTTTTTGATTTTATAGCTATCTATCTCTCTCATACATTAAAAAAAAAAAAAAAGATTAGGCTTAAAGTTAACAGTCCATGATTTGAAATCAATAAGAAAACATCACATTGTACTTGTTGCAAAAGCATGATGAGAAGCCTACTATTTCTTCATTATTTTAATTTTCTTTTATCTCACTTAACTTTGTCTTTATTTTAAAAGATGTTGAGTTCAAGTGTTATACTATAGCTTTGTAAGAGTAATCAGTCTTGATATTGAATTTCATGGCTTACTAAGGGTTCAATAGACCTCCAAAAGTTCATGCCTGGCTTATTAAAGTCCATGAAACTCTGAAATTATATAGCAAATTTTGTCTGTGTGTTTTTCCAGGGAGAGAATGAAAAGCTTTAGTCAGATTTTTCAATGGGGTTTTGGTTCTAAAGTAGATTAAGAATTCTTAGGACTGTTTGCTACATAGAATGGTGGTATTGGAGAAAAGAATTTATATCCTCTCTTTAAGGATTAACATATAAGTGTTTACTATATGTATATTTTGAAGAAATGTTTATTTTCAGTACAAATAAATTCATGCCATTATCAGCTGTGTTTTGTCTAGATTTAAAAATCACTTAATCAATACATCAATCCATTTGTTAACCTGACTTTTGGAAATGAACTAAGGTAATAACATTTTATATTTCCAGCAGTTTTTTTTCAAGCACAGAATGCCAGACGCTGTGATAAGCTTATTTAGTGTTTTATCTCATTTAGCTTTTCTAGAAAATCTACAAAGCTACTGTTATGTCCCCCTTTTCCAGATGAGGAATTTCAGTCCGTATGATTTCTAATAACATGTTCACGGTCGAAGCTGAATGTAGGGAGAAAATAAACGTATTTTCAACCTTCAAACAAAAACAAAATTTGTGTAAATTAGAAATTAACGATCATTTGAAAGTAATGTGTGAGGCTATAATAAATAATAATAAATATTTTAGAATTTAAAATGATTCTTTGGATTTTGTTTAGGTCATGATCACTGATTAAAAATTGAGTAGAACAGAAAGATTTTAATCAGCAGAAACTAAATAAGCAAGATCCGAGTTAATAATGTTAGTTCAAGGGGCTAAGGAAGGAGTCTGGCTGAACCAAGGAGCGAATTCCTGTCAGAGCAATGGCAGATAAAGCTGGGTGCAGCTCTCCAGCCTTGGATGCAAACCTAAAATATTTGACCTTTACCCTTAGATAATGAGAACCATTTGAAGAGTGTTTTGAGCTGGAAGGTGACATCATGCAAACTGTTTTCAATAAGATTAATTTGGCACCAGTGTACTGAATGGACTGGGAATAGGCAATATCAGAACAACGTTGTCCATCCAGGAAAGCATGGGGAACTGAGAGAAAAGTCGATGTTGATATAGGTAGAAATGTCAAGAGGAAAAGGATTTAAAAAGGTATTCTCAAAGAAAAATTGATTATGTTCACTGTGACTTTGGACCTTTCAAGCCAAGTCCATTTCATATAAAGGGGAGGTCATGAAGGGGGGTTCACATTTGTGCAATTGGGCTCTGTGAGAAAAGTATCAGTTTCATTACCTGTATGTTTACTTGTTGTGCTCTGACTTAATTTCTCTTTTTTCCCTTCCATATTTAATTCATTCATTTATTCAACAAACATTCTATTCTTGTTAAAGGCCAACCACATACCTAATGTTGGATATGTGGCAATGAATAAAAGACAAAGTTTCAGTCATATGCGGAGTCCATTTTATGGTTGATGGATAATGACCAAATAAATAAGTACATCCACACACACACACACACACAAAATACAGAATATTAAAATAAGGTACAGTAGATAATAGCTAAACAAATTTTAGGTACATTTAAAGTGGCCCTTCAGAGGAAGTGATGTTTAAATGGAGATTTCAATGACATGAAGCTGACAACCACAGAAAATACTGAGTTTTTCTTTCTTTGTTTCTGTTTTAGTGTTTGAATATAGACCATAACTAACTAGTAGTGCAATGACCCCAAGACAGACAGAATTGAACTTGGTTTGTTCCAGAAACAAACTAATAAAAAAGACCAGTTAGACTTGAATGTGGCAAACCACTGTGAAAGTGAGAAAGATAGAGACAGAATGAGCGCAGTTATGTAGGTCACTGTTAGACTACTGTCCTTATTGCAAGTTAGGTAGCTACTCTATTTGGGAAGGGAAACAATTGTAAAGTTTGGGAGATGAATATGAGATATGACCTAATTCTGTGTTTGAAAGGTTGTTCTGCCTATGCTTTGAGAACTGTTAAGAGGGGCAAGAGGAGAGGCAAGAAGATCATGTAGGTGTGTAATAAGCCTGAGATGGAAAATACTAAGGCTGAATTGGAAGAGAATAAATGATGACTGTTTTGGCTAAGTTAAATTCATCTATTCTTTTCTATTTCTGGGATTCTGACCCTGAATTGTCCCTCATTGCATAGAATACAGATGACTTAGTAACAACACCATTCCCTTGGAACATCGCCCCAAATGAGCGATTACTTTATATTGGACTTTGGGGAAAACTTGCTGCATGGGCTGATTTAGATAGCACTTGGTGACTAGGAAACTGGCAAGGGAGGGTACGTTAGGGAAGCAAGAATGTGCCATCCCAAAATATGACCTTGACAAAAGGTGGATTTCTCATCAGGCGACTGTAGATCAAGGACACTCTGTAGGGGAGGAAGAGGGGGAAGGACCAGGACAGAGGTGTGGAAGAGCACAAGGGACTACTGTGATGGTGCATAGGGAAATTGCTGATGGGAATTTCATGGGGAAATCATGCATTGTACAAAAGTGAAGGAATATGTAATGAATATATTTTAGAAAACTAAAAAAAAAAGTTGGATTTCTTGGGAGGAGTTCCGAGGACTGAGTGCCTATTTTCTTTGAAAGAGAGATTCACGTGTAAACTTTCCCCTACTGTCCTGGGAAGAACTAATGTCCTGATCTCTTTTCTGTGAAGAAGTCAGAACTTAAACCTACATGCCTTTGCTCATGTGCCTCCTCTGGTAAACTCCTTAACTGAACTTCCTCTTATTCCCCAAGCTCCTTTGTTTTAGCTAAACTCCTTAAGATGGTCTTCAAGCCAATATGGTGATTACTCAGTTATGCTGGGTCTCTCCTGTGCATAAAAGAGCATTACATATTGTTATTAAACTTCCTTTTTAAAGTTTTTCTTCTTATCTGTCTGATGCTTGTTTGATCATTCGTTAGCTCAGAAGCACCAACAAGCTACAGGTGACTTCCTTTGTGCCCCAACAATAGCAGCGGTGTTTGACATGTGAAAGATGACCCCAAGATCTTAAAATTAGATAAAGGTTTAGATTAGAGAATGAAGTTATTATATATAGGTTTTTGTACATTTAGAAAAGTAGCACTTGTGAACAACAAAGAAAGATTGAGTTTAGATGTTCAGTTTCATTATATTTGAGATCAAAAAAGAAAATCCCGATAGTAATATTCTTCCAGAGTTGTTATACATATAATCAGTATATAGATTCTTTTATTTCTGGATTTACAAGCAATAATTTTGTGGAGAGTTTAGAATTACTGGCTGGTAGAATTACTCTCTGATCAAGAAATTCACATAAAAATCTAAACAAAAAAAATAGCCTTCAGAAATACTGGTGACAATTTAATTCCTCATTGTGGCTTCACTCTATCAAAAACAAATTTTATTAACAAAAGGAACCTATTAAACAAGAAATCCACATATGGAACTGCAATGTTAATGAGACTTTTGAAGATCACATCTACCATGTTCAATTCAATTCAATTATGGCCGTGGAACTGTCTTGATTTTAGAGAAATTTTGAGTGTTTCTTGATTTGTTTAGAGATTTGGGAGGCAGAATGGTGACCACCCTTCTTCATTACCATGGGTTGATGGACATTTTTTGTTTTATTTTTACTTTTTCAGGAAAGGGACTTTGTATAAAAGGTCCTCTTTTAGACTCCTCATGGCCAACTTCACCTTGAAAAGGAAGCATCAGAGGAGTAGATTAGGAATCGAGAAAATCTACTATAGCCAAAAATTTAATTTTCCTTACAGAATATTTTGAATCTGCTTTAAGAACTGCATATGTCCTCTCTAAATATATTGTGGAAATGGTTCATTGAGTGTTATGAAAAGACAGTTTAGTCTCATTTCCTAAGCAGACATTTTAACCTGACAGTGCTAAATGAGAAAGAATTCTTTGGGATTATGGTGTGTGTTTTGCTAGAGATCCTGAAACAGCTGGTTATTTTCAGTCATTTTCTCACTGCAGGAGATACTGCTGCTGTATGAATTCGGGGAGCTAGAACCTCGTTATCGGTGCAGAATTAGAAAAAATTGTAAGACACCATAAATCTCAAGAAACAAATTGCATTGTATTGTTTAAACATACACACCTTAACTATTCTATTCCTAAAATGCATGTTTAGGTGATAAAAATAATGACTGTAGCAGCAATATCCGATTCTGAAGATGCAAAAGAAAATCCATTTTAATGTCTCAGAATGATAGCTACAGTTTTGGCCTCCAAGTCATGAAAATGACAAAAATCTGGATATTTAGCAAATCTGGATTCCATCTTTTCTTAAAGTACAAGGCACTACTTGATAACTCTGACTCAAACTCTAATCATGTTCTGGTGAGATTCCTGAGAATTCACTGTGTGGTTTGCTCTGAGGCCATGAGAAACACATCCATCAGGTACAGTTTTGATTGCACACAGGTAGATGGTTTATGGACTGTGAGCCTGCCCTGCTGGTTTAGATTTGAGGAATTATACTACAAGAACAAGGCAGGTTCTATTTTTGACATTTCAGCAATGAGACCACTTGTACATTATGGCCTGATTTGATTTACTGTAAGAAAATAAGAGTGCTGTAATTTGTAAAAGACATTTATTACATGCGTCCAAAAAAATAAAAAAAAAAAATGCTTAGTGTCTCTGTCCATCCCATCTGGTTTTATTTTAATCTCACTCTAGTCACATATGAAATTTTGCTTAGCTGTCTTCATTTTCTTAGTCAATCTTGATTAATGGCCTTCAAAGTAAAAATAATTGGCCTGCATCAGGGTTGTTTTATAACTCTTGTTCGCAAAGAATGTGAAAGGCTGGAAAATGAGCCTAAGCAGAAGGTATGCATTACGCTCCTCTTTGAGAAAGAGCAGTCCTTCAATTGTGTTTCACTGTGTATTTTTATAGCAGGCGCCTCCTTGACCGTCCATGATATTGTAGATATGTGGTGCCAAAGCTTATGTATACTTCGTCAGACTGACCGTGGCCGCGCGACATCGCCAAACAGCCACACAAGTGAAGGCAGAACTCAGCCGGGCCAGCGCCCCGGGCCAGAGACGTTCCAAAGTAAATTATCAGGAGAGTCCAGGCTACGAAACCCAGAAGTTTAAAAAACTGGGCAGAGGCTAATTGTCTCTGAAGTTTAAATGGCTTGTTTATAAAAGCCTTCTCCAGCATTTGAACTTTTTTCTCCTTTTTTGAAAAGTGTGTTCCACTTTGGAAGAGTTGGGGAGAAATGCAGACGCAGGGGGACCATGGTGGGCTTGGAATGGAGTTCTGCTTCCTTTCAAGGCCCTGCTTCTGGGAGAGCGCCTCGGTTAAGGAGGGTCAGGAGTAAATATGAGTTCAAAAAGAAGGAAACGACATTCGGAGATGATAATTTCTAAGGAAACGACATTCTGAGTTTCTTTCTTACATAAAATAGACATAGGATGTCTCTTAAAAATCAAATCATTTAATGATTGCACTGATGAGAATATTAATATCAAGGCTGTTTCTGCTTTTTAATAATCCTAATACTCAATGAATCATCTGTTTTCAAGTATTGCAGATGTTCTTAAATCAGACCCTGGGGCCTAGGAACCCCAGGGGTTCTCTTGGGTCTTGTCTTGGCAAGGAAAACCATAGACAATGAGATCAGAGTTAGGCAACAAAGCAAGAGATAAAAAGTAGGACAAGATCTGTTGGCACAGTGGGTTAAAGCACAGCGCTAAGATGCTAAAGCCACTTCAGCATGAGTTCAATCCCCGCCCAGAGGTGATCCACATGGCACAGCAGAACTCTCCTGATCTGCCCACTGCTCCCCTTAGTAGTACACTTTGGCAGTCTGCCTGTTCTGCTCCCCACTCTGTCTCTGGTGAAGTCTCTCACTGCCCCTGCACCTCTGGCCTGTACCCCAGTTCTACATGTAAAAATAAATACATCTTTAAAGAAAAAAAAATAATAATAAATAAATAAAAGAAGAAGAAGGAAGAAAGCTCTCAAAACAGAGACGGGTCCTGAATGGATTGCCGAGTGAGGGGGCCAGAAGTGGGTACTAATCGCGGTATAGTCGTAGGCAAGCAGTGGTTTGGCCATTGGGTGTCTCGTTCTGTCTCTTGTGGATTGGTTGGGGCATGTGGGGTCTCCTAGGGTGCCAAGGCCCACTGACTCTCAACCCACGCTCCAGGCCAAGCTTTGGTCCATTGCTTGAGTGCTGTGTTACTGTGTTGGTGTGTTATTGTGTTAGTGTTCTGAACATCTTCTTTTAGATCCTATTTTGATCTAAGCCAGAAGGCCAAGAAGTGATAAACATTCCATTTTAATTGAGTTGACAGGGGGTGGGGGCACCCTGGCTCCAAACAATTACTTCTCATTCGAATTGACGAGTGAACTTAGTGTACCTGGATTAGGGGATCTCCCTCCTGGTTCCAAGCAACTGTTTCTCAATTAGAGCGACAAATTGACTTAGGACACCTGAATTTGGGGGCTTGAGGCACCCTACTCCTGATTCTGTTTCCTAGGAGCGCTCTTTCCTAACTTCCTCATTCATATTTGGTATCTTAAAAGCAATTTAAATTCCTCCTTGGATTCAGTTAGTGTTGGTGGTTGCTGTATACACACCGGCCTGCTGACATCAACAAACCAATGTCCCACATCAGGCTTATGTTTAGCTAACACCTCTGGTGGGAACCATTATTTTCTCAAAGCTCCCGACGACTAGGAGGTAGGCAGAAAGGTAGAAGGGGTAAGGGAGAGTTACCCATTGTGTACAAAAAAAAATTTGGATAAAGTAGGGTAAATAAAAAAGAGACTTAACTGAACTAGACCGGTCTTGTTCCAACTGTTTTCCTGAAAGCAAAATGCCTTCTTTATTATTTTTTAAAAGATTTATTTATTTATGCATTCAAAACTGGGGTACAGGCCAGAGGTGCAGAGGGTGAGAGAATTCACCAGAGATAGAGTGGGGAGCAGAACAGGCAGATCAAGTGAAATGCACTGCTGAGGGGAGCAGTGGGCAGGTCAGGAGAGGTCTGCCGGGCCATGTGGGTCACCTCCCTGAGTGGGAATTGAACTTGTGCTGCAGTGGCTATGGACAGCTTCACAGTGCTGTCCTTTAACCCACTGTGGCACCAGGAAGGGCCTGCATTCTTTTTTAATTGGGAAGGTTGAACTTCTTTGTCAAAGTTGTGACAGTTGGTACAAATTGTCTTGAGAAATCCAACCCAGTTTCCTGTGTTCTCCCCACATTTGTTCTCTCTGTCAGTTTTTCTGGGACGCTCATACTCACTGGGTTTCTCAGTCCCTGCACCTTCCCACATTGTTCCCACTGTCTTCTCAGTTCCTCCATTTCCTCACGTCCTACGCACTCTGACCCTCTGAGTCTTTCCTCTGTCTTCCCAACCCACCAGTTTCGCAACAGATGTGACTGGGACTTCACTGGGCTTCTCTCTCTCTCTTTTTAAAGATTTATTTATTTATGCATATAAGAACTGGGGTACAGGCCAGAGCTGTGAAGGTGAAGGATGCACCACAGACAGAGTGGGGAGCAGAACATGCAGATAGAGTGGGATATACTGCTGAGGGGAGCAGCGGGCAGGTCAGGAGAGGTCTGCTGCATGGCAGCAGCTCCCTGCATAGCTTTACACTCATTTTATAGGTGAGTGAACTTTAGCTTGGACACAAGTCAGGGAAATTATCTAGTTGACTCTTTTAATACAAAGCCTTTTAGCTTCACCATCAGGGTTTTTAAGCTTAGCATTATCGACATTTGGGGCTGCATAATTTTTTGTTGGTGGGGAATGGCGTGATCCTGTGTATTGTAAGATGTTAAACAACATCCCATTGACCTCTGCCATTGGAGTCAGTGTTACCGCCTTGTTTGCCACCCACCCTCCCAAAGGTAATTCACCAAACTAAAATTTCCCTTGGACTTTGCCCAATGTCCCCTAGAGAAGAAAACCAGTGTTTGAAATGTTTCCACTATAGCTTTTTTTTCAGCAACCATGTCATTTAACTGATGAAGGCCAAACTCAACCAGGTCACCAAGGCTTATATTAACATCTAATAAAATTTCAGACATGGACAATCCCAAGAAATGGGAGGAGGCCCTACGACCTCTTTTGATAGGTCCTATGGAGAGACCCAAAGGTGCAACTGATTACCACTCTCCCAGAGAGGCTTGTCAGAAGCCAGATAGGATTTCTGAAAATGAAATGAGTAGCAATAGTCCTGCTATTAGACATTCAAGTTTATGAACTGACTAGAGGAAGGGACCCACCCAGGCTTATGAGGAAGTGGTGAAGCTACATAGGACTGACCTGATGGACCTTGGAAAGAGTGCAGGGTGACTGGTGGCTTCCAAACGTTGCTCGCAATCAGCTCTCAGGCTGAACTCTGATGGCTCTTAAGATTTTTAAATATTTTCTTTATCAATCCAAACAAGCAACTAACACTTTTGCCAACCTCTTCAACCTCATTCTCTATAGATTCTAGGTCCTGAATTTTAACTCTTCCTATACCCAGTTTGTATTTTCACAAATGCAAAAGTAGGTCTGCTTTTAAAAAGGGAATTTCTTAGCAGCTATCATACTCTGGCCTGGGGGCTTGATTTGCTAGTGTCTTTTGGAACACAGGCTCCTAACAATCCCACAGATACACCTTTGGGCTTCTTAAATACACCCATTGTTGCAAGCTGATGACTATCAGGCTTGCCACTGGAACCCTGTAAAATGGTGCTTTCCTCCCTGACTCAGGAAGAAAGCAGGTCTTAGCTGTGATGTGTTTGATGGCTAGTGCAAAGGACTTAAGTGTATTCCAATCTCCCTCCAGTGCACCCCCAGACTTACAGTCAAAGCTTTAACCCTCAAAGTGACTGTATTGGTATTTGGACATAGCAACATCAGAATGGGGATTAAGGTTAATACACTCATAATATAGGGCCCTAATCTGATAGGACTGGTGTTCTATTAAAAAGAGACACCAGAGATCTGTCTCCTCATGTGTGCAGGGGGAAGGCCATGAGAGAATACAATAAGAATGTGTCTGTGTGAGACTCAGGAAGAAAAACCTCACTAAAACCACCCCCAGCACCCCTCCAGCTCCCTTCCCCCTCCCCCCCAAGGTAACTGTTCTTGATATTTCAGTCTTCAGAATGTGAGGGGCAAAATTCCATTAAGCTCCCAAAGCATGGCATTTTGTTATAGCAGCTCTAGCAGATTAACACAACTAGAAACAAACCAAAGTTGGAAAGACATGGTTCAGTGTGGAGGTGGGTGAAGCAAGAAAGATCAAGTTCAAAGACCCTACATGAAGAAAGACCAGAGTACTCTCCTAGTGAAAACCTAGACAATGTGTGTGTGTAGCACACAGTGTAAGAGTCAACCAGTGCTTGTCCAATCCACTTCTCAAGTCATCCCCACCATTCATCTGTTAACACAACTGAAAGTCTTTTCTTGGGTCAAAACTGAAAGACGAATGTAGATGGGGAATATTTGAAATCCTTCAAAACAATCATGGTTTGTCAGCAGCCTGAATGGTATGCAATAACTATGATGGTATGACATATTTAAAAGGAAAAAAGGCTTTATCCAGCACAAGGGCTGAGTACAGGGTGGTGAGGTGAACAAATAAAAAACACCAGCCTAATTTATTTATTGAGACCCTGTAAATCAGATTCTGATGCTAATGAGTTTTTAATTTACAGAAATCCAATCTTCAAGCTGTTTGAGCTTTTATCAGTTTCACCATGTGTCAAATGGCATACTCCTTTAAGAAACTAAAAAAAGAAAAAACATTGACAGCACTATTTTAAACAAACAAAGAATAAATTTCATCGTTGTCTTATTTCAGTTAATGGTTTAGTTGCTCCAGGAAAAAAACTACTGGAAGCAAAGGAATACCATCATCCTTACTTTAATTACTTTGACACTGTTATATCTTCATAGGTGAAATAGAATGGTTGATACGTCAAATAATTTTGAAAACTACAAAATGCAGAGATAAATAATGGAATGAAAATTTGACTTCCTCAGGTGAATTTTGCTTGTTTTGAAGGGTCAATGTAAATTAGCTGATGTGCTAGGTCCTTCTTTTTCCTGTGCCCATTCCCTCTGTGCTCTTCTCCAGTCCCCCAGAAGAAATCAGCCTTGATCTTTTCATACAATATTCAGCTATATGCATAGCTTTTCTTCCATAAACATTTGCAATTCACCAAGGAGAATGTGAGATGCATCTTGCATGCTTATCAAGCGTCACAAGAACTTTACAGATTACTGCCTGCCTCAGGATTCCAGTTCCCTGGTGCTTATGCATAAGCAATGGATTTATGCAAACATTGTAACATTTCCAAACTGACTGTGACATGAGTCGCTCCTAGTTCATATAAGGTTCAGATATGCAGCCTATTTTCTGCTAGTACCAGATCATTCATCTCATCAACTTTAAAATGTATCATCTCAGCTTATAATGTTGTCAATATAAAATGTCATAATGTGGTACTCAATTTGAACAGCAAGATGGATATTAATCTCAAAGGTTTCCGTGCACTGCTGGGGTGGAATTGTATAATGTGCAGGAGCATTAGTCTGTTTGTTTGGCATTTTTTGTATCACACAACATATGCATAGGTGGTAAACATTTTGTGACATTATATACAGTCTACTAATTCTCTTTGATATAGAGTGTTTATACAGCCCCAGTGGTATAATATGCATTATAACTTAAATTGGATAATATATTTAGAAAGAAAAAGAGCCTTTACAAAGAACAATATCATCGAAGTATAATGATAACATGCCTATTTACATAATGATAATGCACATATTTACTGCCAAGCGTGTTTGTTTTGCATTAGTGTTTGTAGCAGGGCACAGGGAATTAAAGTATTACAAAAGGGAGTTTTTCTACTTTCTATTAGTATGGTAGGGTGATTATTGGCAGTGAAGAAAGGGAAACACCGTATTTGAACTAGTAAGGAAAATGAACAAAGCTATTTAAGTTCACATTGTTTATAAGTACAAATAGGCATGTACTCAAGCTCTTCACTTTTTTCCTAATTCTGAGACACGGTGTCTCTTCAAGCAAGTAACAACTCTTGCATGGATTTTTTTTTTGTTGTTGGCAGCAAGTGTCAAAAATTAAACACATTAAAAAGAAAAAAAAATCTGTTGGTTGTATGCATGCTTAACAAACACGTGTTTAAGGAAAGCCTCCATTGGAATCATTTCCTTCAAGATGTGAAAATCTGCATTTTTGCTTTTGCATCCAAAACTGTGAATTTTATTTATATGTCTATGAAAACCTGGAACCTTGCAGTTAGGAAAAAAAAAAAAAAGTTGGGAGATGTTATTTTGTGAGCTGTCATATGTTTTCTGAACTTTTTATAATAGAAAGGAGTCTCTGAAGAGCCCTTTTCCTCACTCCTTTAACAAAGCCATGTCCCAGTTTATTAAAAAATCATACACAACAATACTGCTTGCCAGGTTTTATAGTGCTAATGAAAATTTGGTCCAGAGCACAAAAATTATCTGGAAAAATGCCTGAAATTTCCCTGTCGCAGATGTTTCAACAGAAGGTGCTTGCATGCCATTCGTTAATACTGCGCCATACGGGACTCAGTGTGACCACTGCAATATAACCAGTAAGTAACACACGCAGCGTGCGCAGGGCTGCGCCAAATTCCCCGTCTGTCGTTTGGGACTCGTATCCCATGGATTGAGACGTACCTTGATGAAACTGCATTGTCATGGAATGATAATATTTGTGGATCACCATGCACAGAAAACATCCTATCGAGAATGTGGGAGGTCCGTTGAAAGCTTCAGAGCCATGTCTGGCATCAGTTATTTAGAATGTATATGAATTTTAGTGCTTAGAATCCTTTTGAGTAGTCAGGTACCAAGTTACAGGAGGGATTCCATGAACAGAAAATTACTTTTTTTCAAAGAATGTTAGTTTGGAGTAACATAATAAGAAGCCGGTGCAGAAGCTGCTTCATCTGTAAGTGGAAGACAGATGGACAGGCTGCCTTAGTCTGTTCTTTGCTTTAAAATACATACGAGAGAAGTGACTCAAGGACTCTCATCCTTGCAGAGACTGATAAAAAAATAGAGGCACAGCTGGGGGTGCTACTCTCATACACTGAATTTTCCTGTGAACCCAAATATTTCTCCCTGGGTAAGAATATGCAGAATGACATTGTCCATTACTTTTTTTTTTTTATTGAGGTACCACCTAGTATTAGTTTACACATTGTATGTGATTCAGAAGAACAGCATCATCCGTCCTTATATGTATAGCAGTCCAGTACGTATCACATACTCATATCTGGCTACTATGTCAAGATAATAATGAGCTCACTTCTGGGTTCCCATCTGGTAGGGAGACAATTGTAAGTAGGCAGAAGAATCATTTACCCTCTACCATTTGGTAACCAAAGGATGCTGTGTGTGTGTGTGTGTGCATATGTATGTGTGTTTCTTTAAGTATTACTAGGCTAAACTATAATTCTGTATCCCCATTTTGTCACTTCTATTATTTTAACATAGCAGGAAACCTCAAATATCAACATGACCTGCACTGCTTTCAAACTCTTGAGGTGCTCTAAGCTTAAATTGCACAATATCTTTCAAAAGCAACAATTAATATGCTTGATTATGCTACTTCATTCACATCTTATAATTCTTTTGAGGGGAAGATGTTTTTGTTTTCTTTACAGGGAAGAAAAGAAAATAACTTAAATAGTTCTCTTGCAGGGAAGGAAAGAAAATAACTTAAATAGTTTACCATCTAAACCAATGTAATATCTTAATAAAAAGAAAAAGTTTATGGTAAGCAACTATTACTTGGAGTCATTCTTCTTTTTACAAAGATGTTAACATCAGTAATCTTTTGACCATTTTCCTTAAATAAAATAAATTATTGCTCATGATTAGCAATTAAAATTGCTGTTATTTTTCCACAGAAATATTTTTACTATTACCTTTTGAAATCTTTACCTGAACCTATAAGTACCCTCAATTACTGTTAAAAACAAACAAAGAAACAAACCAAAAAACTGAGGTTCGGGTCCTCCCTGGTGGCACAGTGGGTTAAAGCACAGCGCTAAGAACCTAAAGCCACTTCAGCATGAATTCAATTCCTGCCCCAGAGGTGAGCCACATGGTGCAGCAGACCTCTCCTGACCTGCCTGCTGCTCCCCTCAACAGTATACTTCATCAGTCTGTCTTTTCTGCTCCCCACTCTGTCTCTGGTGAATCCTCTCACAGCCCCTGCACCCCTGGCCTATGCCCCAGTTCGGTATGCATAAATAAATAAATCTTTAACTAAAAAAAATAAAAACTGCAGTTCAATACCATTAAAAGGCTTGTGCAGGCCCTCCCTTGTGGCGTAATGGGTTAGGACACAGCACTGCAAACTGGCCTCAGCCCCTTCAATGTGGGTTCAATCCCCCGCCCTGGAGGTGACCCAAATGGCACAGCAGACCTCTCCTGACCTGCCCGCTACTCCCCTCAGCAGTGTACTTCGTTGATCTGCCTGTTCTGTCTCTGGTGAAGCCTCTCACCACCCCTGCACCTCTGGGATGTCTAACTCCAAATTCTGGGAAACTTTTTTTGGATTATAAAGTCATTCAACAATAGTTTCATACATTAAACTATAAATCTATTACTATCACAGTCAGTGAGCAAGTACTTAGCCATAAAACCAAGGACTTTTGTAGGCCCATTTGGAATGGTATTATTACAATGTAACATCATTGTCTAAATTAACACCACCAAGTGTACCTGTCTAAACCTCCATTTCTGATATATTAAACTCATCAATTATGCATTCAAAGGTACAGTATTCTTCAAAGTTATCCCAATTTTCAAGCATATAATTTATGTATATGTATATATATATGTATATATGTATGTATGTATGTATGTATTTGTGTATTTTATAAAAAATATTTTTAGAGAAGATGATAAATGTGGCCTACAGATCTTTTGGCTTGGTGGGGAGAGCCCACAACCAAGAAACAGTTTGAATTTCACTTGACTAAACAAAAAGTCAAAGAAAAAACAACTGAAACATTTATTTGTAGCTATGAATTCTGCTTCAGCATGAATTCATATCACTCTTTGTTTTTCAAGGTAAGAGAAATGTTTCTTAAATCTCATAAATTTACTTTTATTTGAAAGCTCCCATCTTCTCTAAATCGCTCTGAAAATTCAAGTACTAGTATATTTCTGCTTTTCAATACAGAAAAGAATGAAATTTCTCTGTGAGATGACCCTTCAGTCAGCAATACTATGTGCTGTGCCCTGAGAAGACATTCCTGTTACAACATTGCTAGAAAACACTGATTGGGAGCAGCGCTTGTTACCCTCATGGGCCTTATCAAGACGGACTGAAAATTCTCTCCATAGCAGCCCTTCACAGGGAGGAAGGGAGACATTCTCCTGCTTGCAAGTGAAACTCAACCAAATGATAATATGCTACTGGATGTTATTCCCTTCCAGACACTGATCAAGTTAACTTTTTCCCTCAGTTCAAAACAGCATGTTCTTTGAAGCTATGCTGTTATCACTTCAATATTCATTTTAATGTGTATTTACTAATCTCCAAAATTCAGCTCATTCTCTGTTGGTTTTCTGTACCTCCAGGTAAATTAAAATATTCCTAAGTGCTGCCTCCTCGGATGACTCCTGAAGTATCTTAAGCCTTCCCAGAAGCTATTGGTCAATGTTTAACAATACTGAAAATTCTAAAGTAATTCCACAGAGTAATGCCTATTGGCTGCATCCAGAAGAGAGAGATACCGCCAGCTGTGCTGCTGAGGGATGAGAGCTGTCTCATATTTCTATTCCTGAAAGGTTTCCTTTGATATTTTAACATTTTTATGGTAATGTATTTTATTTTGTTTTCTCTCCTTCAATCTGCTTCTCCGCTCTTTCCCTCACCCTCCCTCCTCTCCTCCTTTCTCACTGTTTGTCAGTTAGCACGGTCAGCCTCTGTGCACGCCATCTGGGTTGCTGAAGAAGGAAGTGCAGTTGGCTTTGCCTGTTTAGTCAACTTTAGAACATTAGCCAGCTCTCAAAACACATCTTTAGCTAACAGAGAATTGCCCAGTCATCATCTTCTCATTGTAAAAAGAGGTGAGGTTAAAGTCCCTGTCATCGGTTGCTGCATATCAGGGCCTACCAGAGAAGAGAAATCCAGTGAAAAGATGAGAGATAAGCCAAAGGAAAGGAAGCATGACTCAAATGGCTTATGCCAAGGCTAAGTTAAAAAGCTAGCTGGTGTCCCCACACCTTAATAATGTCTGGCAGGGCCTTTCCTGGTGGCGCAGTGGGTTGGAGCGCAGCACTGCAAAGCTGGCTGCCACTGCTTTGGTGCAAGTTCAATCCCTACCCTAGAGGTGATCTACATGGCACTGCAGACCTCTCCAGTCTCTCCCGCTGCTCCCCGCAGCAGTGAACTTTGTCACTCTCCCTGTTCTGCTCCCCACTCTGTCTCTGATGAATCTTCTCACCACCCCCGTGCCTCTGGCCTGGACCCCAGTTCTGTATGCATAAATAAATCTTTAAAAAAGTATGGCAAGTCACACTGTCAGCTGAGAGAATATATTTCCTTTTCTTTCCTTCCTCTTTTTAGCACCTGTCCTCCTACTTCAGAAGGCCCAGACCTTCCACTCATTTCATTGATGAGAAAACTGAAATGCACAAGGGAATGGATTGTTCCTATCCCAAATCAGTAAGAAGGTACCACTGCCAGATGCTATCTAGTACATTATTCAGAATTGGAACACAGCTGATGTTGCAAAATAAAGGCACCCATATTTGGTACAAAAAGCATGTCAGTGTTCAGAGTGGCTTTAAACACTGTATCTCATGAACTTTCCCCCTGTTCCGGGTTAGCTCTCCAGCCCAGTGAGGGAGTAAAAAAAAAAACAAACAAGCAACAACAACAAAAAAAACCCTTGGATGTCCTCACTGAAAGTTCTAGAGAATTTTAAGCAGTTCAGGGTATGTGGACCAGAAACAGTGCCAATAAGAAGTTGGAGCAATAAAAAAGACAAATGTTGTGAGGTCATGAAATGTTGATTAGAGTGGAAAATGGATGTTAGGGGGATGAACAATAAAATAATCCAGAACAATAGTGAAGTAGGAAGAGGTGGGGGCTGAGACATGAACACCTGGTGCTATGATAAAGTGAAAGTTTCTCTATTGAAAAGCATGTCTTCTTTACATTGCCCTCATGCTACTGGGAAATGGAATGGTTTTCCTTTCTTTCATTTTGTTGAGTGTCTAAATGATCATCTGTTTTGTGAACCTGGGTGCTATGAAAGGCTTCCAGTTAGCTACCCTATAGATAATATGCTTTAGTGGGATGTGAAGTTGTCAATCACCCATTTCTTCTTTTCTTTAATTTCCCTAAATATTTAGAGAACTATTTTGACCAGACATTCCTCTAAGTTTGTCATTAGCAATATGTCCAAGTCTCCCCAAATGCTGCCCCCATCCAGAAGGCCTAGCTATAAGACCCAGGCCATGACTTAGCTGAATTGAAGACTTCCTATTTTGTTACAAATCTCATATGTTCCATTTCATATTTGAGCACCGTCTTTTGTATTTTCTTAGTAGGTTGTGAAATATGTGACGACAACCAAGAAAAACAGTGTATGAAATATTATGATATCTCCACAATTTAGAAAATGAATTCTCTGTATGTAAAGGTCTCAGAAAAGTAAGAGAATTTGGGGATTTTATTTATTATCAGTTTATATTCACATTTTGAAGATCAGAGAAATTTCTAGTCCCTTACTGACTCAGTTTCTCCTTTAGTAAGTCTTAAAACTATAACTTTATGGATGTTTTAAGAATAGCTCTCTCCTGACAATTCGTAATGCTGTCTTTGGTGAAAAGAATAATGTAAGATTGAAATGTAGTAGCTTTGCTTTTTTAATACTGATTTTTAATTTAACATCGAGAGCTGTTTCTTTGTTTCCTTCATGCTCATCTTAAGTATCTTTACTGTAAAATAGCTCATTAGGATTACCACATGTGGTCTTTCGCAGAGATTATTTTTAGTAAGGGTGGCTTAGTTCATTAACCCTTTGATTTTGATCACATCAGCAATAAAAAAGACTAGTTGCATAAATGTTAATGAATGCATATTCATGGAAGAGAACTAGGGAACTGATACAGTGGCACTTTGATATAAGAATTAGCTTTCAGTTTCCACACTGGATGCAAGATAAGATCATTGTTAGTAGCCTCAGAAATGATGAAAGATTTGGCCTTTCTAATTTTTTTCACATGTCAGAATGGTGAATCATCTATTTAGAGACTCTCATCTATTTAGAAACTTTCTCCTGGGTAGGTTGTTAAGGGAACATGCTTGGTAGCAACACAAATTTAGGGGCAAAGCTCAACTCTACCATCATGGAGACTGCTACGTACCTCAGGGTCCTCATCTATAAAAAGGTAACATGATGCTTATCTCACACAGATGTTGTATGCATACAATAAAATAAAATGTGTCTATAATCAGAGACAGAAGAGCAATGTTATTTCATACTCTGATTTCCTTAATTATAATTTTATGCAGCATTCTACCTCTTGGTACGAGAGTAGCAAACTGGGATGAAAGGATGTGAGAAAGTGCTAAGGGTTGAAAGATCTTATTCTCTTATTCTCCAGCATTTGAACAGTGTCACACAACACTTGTCAGACAGTTACTGAATAAAGGAGTTGACCAACCAACCAACCAACAAAATGTCTTGTTCTCCTCAGACCTGTAGCATTTCTACCGTCATTTCATTTTTTAAGAGTTATTTATTTATGCATACAGAACTGGGGTACAGGCCAGAGGTGCAGGAATAGTGAGAGGATTCACCAGAGACAGAGTGGGGAGCAGAACAGGCAGATTGAGTGAAAAAATCACTGCCCAGGGGAGCAGAGAGCAGGGAAGGGTCTGCCACACCATGTGGGTCACCTCCTGGGCGGGGATCAAATTTGCACTGAAGCAGCTGGAGCTAGCTTTCCAGTGCTTTGCTTTAACCTGCTGCACCACCAGGGAGTGTCCCTGCCATTTCATTGTTATTTCCATTTTCTGGATCAAGAAACTGAGGCTGAAAGGAGGAAAACCAGGTTCATAAAGGTCATAAGCAGCAGAGCCAATAATTATTTCAGGTGCGCTTGCTTTAGGGCACAAACTCATAAACACTAGACTACTCTGCATTTGTTTCCTAACTGAATAGCTGCCTTAAAGTCTGCCATTTTGGCCACATGACCCCTTTGGGATGCTTCCCTAGTCCTCTGCAGGGTATCTACCACCAGTTTAAGATTTAGTGCTGGAGTTGATCCAATTAAATGTCACAAATGTCATAGCCTCCTACCTCTGTTCACGGATGATAGCATTCGGGAGCTGCTTTGGAGTAATAAAAAGATCTGTGATACTCAGACCTTTGTCTATTATCTATTGCCCTCACCTCTTACAATTTCCAGTGTAGCCAACAGAACGCGCCATCCCTTTTCTTTCTTAAAGTCTTTCATGATTTACCTCAGATCTTCCACCCACAGGAATGCCTTATTTTTCTTCTAGCAGGTGGCTGGTCACAACCCTGCTTTAGCCAAACTAAACATTAGATGATTGTTATTCTTGGAAAACAATGTTAAAGTCCAGAACTGTAATTGCCTGCCAGGTAACATGGCGTAGTAAAAATAGCATAGCCTTGTGCTGGCCTTGTTAAAGCATCACATATATTCTGGATCAGAATCCATTGCTCTTGGTGCTGGCAAAGTATATAGCAGCAATAAAATGCTATCAATACCAATTATTGTGAAATGGAGTCAGAGACTGAATACCAAGAGAACCTTCTAATTGGCTATTAATGATGTCATAATGAGTACAAGCCCAATATATTAGACACATGAATGTGACCTTTCTTCTTTTTCTGGCTTATACATTTTCCATTCCATCTGAGCAGCAAAGGCATCCACACTAGTTGCAGCTTTTCCACAGGTTTCACCTCATTTCCTCAAATCAAATTCACTGGGTGTTTTATCTCTAAAAGTAAATGTTTTTATATTTATATATTTACTTATATAATATTTTATATATTTAGTAAAGTGATCTACTTAAAATAAGGAGATAGTTAATGGCATGTCACAAATGGACTAATCCAGCTCAAACCTGTCTTTATTGATGAATTTTATTAATATGAAAATGTGTATGTGTATGCCACTGACTTTTTCAATTAATTTTGTTGTCAAGTTTGAAAGTGCATATCACTTCAATAGCAGCTGAAAATCATTTTAAACATAAATGCAACATAGATAAATAAGTTATTTAGGTGTAAACAAAGAAAACTAGTACATTCAAAACATGAGCAGCATCATGATCTGAGGTAAGAATCTGGAAGCTCTGGAAGACTTGAAGACTTGAAGTCAAATAATTTCCCAGCTATAACAAGATAAGGTAAAAATGTCTAGCCACCTCATCAGACTCTTAAAGATATTCAAGCAGGGTAGAATGACAGTATATCATGAGCCTATTTTCACTTAAACATATTCTGCTATATGCTTCTCATCTCCTTTCAGGAAAAGAAAGAAAAAAATCATAGTCAAAGAGACAGAGCGAGAAAGTGAAGAGCGAAGAAGGAAGGTGCGTGCACGATTCCCCTCCCTCAACCCCAGCCCTCCAGCGGCTGAACACAGATCCCAGGGTGAAAGCAACATGAAGTTTGCTCAGGCCTCTGTTCTCCCTGTGGCTGTCCCTCACAATGTGAGCACCTGATGGTGCAGGAGTATGATTCTAGTGTTTAAAGATACTTATTTTTCATGCAACATGGTTCCTAAATGCAAGCCAACTGCTTCATCTGGAGCCCAACCAAAGAAACAGCGATCTGTTCCAATGGCAGAAAAGAAAAAGAAATCTTGGGCTTATTGAGAAATGGTATGTTGATATCGAAAATGGCACTTCCTACTGAATTTTAAGGAAAATTTGACTGTAGACAATCTTCATCTTACATATTGATTTGAGAGCTCAATCTCCATGCAAGTTGAAATTTCACTGTAATTGATGTAAAAATTATTTTTGAAAATCATAAGGCTGTAAGTTAATGTAAGGCATCATTTTCATATTCTTTTACTCATTATTTTTATCATCATTACACGAAAATAAATTATATTTGTTTTTCAGAGTTTGCTATAGAACTTTAAATAAATGGGCAGCAATTTTATCAAACAAGTAAATTGAAAGATAACTCTTATTGGGCTACTTAGGACTAATGTCTTACAAGAACAAAGACATGTGGTCTAGCCTCTAAAAGGGCAAAACCTTAGAGACAATGAGGTCACTAGCTATAAATTCTGGGCATAATTACTGTATAATGACAGCACTTATTTAAAATGAAATGATGGAAAATGAAGTTTTGTTGAAATGATTGGAGAAGAAGTAAGTCTCAGAAAAAGAAATTTACTGGAATTTGTGTCTTGTGCATTCTAGGACAATTTTCCACTGGGTGTGGTAGGAGTCAAATAGGTGTAGTCATTGAAAAATAGCCTGATTAGGGCCCTCCCTGGTGGCACAGCGGGTTAAAGCACAGCACTAAGAAGCTTAAGCCACTTCCTCATGAGTTCGAGTCCTGCCTGTCCCTGAGGAGATCCACATGGCATGGCAGACCTCTCCTCACCCGCCCGCTGCTCCCCTCAGCAGTATACGTCGTCGATCTGCCTGTTCTGCTCCCCACTCTGTCTCTGGTGAATCCTCTCACCCTCCGCATCTCTGGCCTGTACCCCAGTTCTGTATGAATAAATAAATAAATCTTAAAAAAAAAAATGGACTGATTAAACACTTAAGAACTAGCTCTGTGGAAGTACCCTGCCCTAGCAGGAAGAAAGGTCAATAAATCTAAATGATCTAGCCTTGCCTGATTGTTGAGAATTTTTACTATATATTTATGATTATATATCTACTGAATGCTGGGCAATTGGTAAGCACAAAAGGAAAGCTAGGTGTAATGATGATGATGGTGATGATACTTCTTTCCTAGTTATTACAGCCACTTGAATATTATTGCACAGATTATTAGTTATGTGACTATGAGTTCCTTGATTGCAAGGATTTGATTGCACTATACGCCTATTTCCCCCAGTACACAGTCAAGTGCTTTCTTTCTCTTTTTCTTTTTTTAATTTCTTGAAGTAACTGGTTTATGACACTCCCTGTGACTGATTCAGGGAAGTATGACTACATACCTCCTTGGATGTATTACCACCACACCACACCCACCTCCAAAGTACCCATAGTCCTTTACCATAAGCCGTTAGGTCCTTTTTGCCTTCATTTCTGTCCCTATCCTTCCTCCCCCTCTAGTAGCTCAAATCTGCTACTAGTGAAATTTGTTTGTTTTTATTTTGATTGTGACAGTTCCTTTGTTTTTCTATACTCTACATGTGTGAAATCATGATATATTTGTTTTTCTCTTTTTTATTAATTTAATTCAGCATAACCCCCTCCAGTTCCACCCATGGTATCCCAAAACTAGGAATTAATAGCTGAGTAGTATTCCATAGGGTATATATACATCTTCTTAATCCCCAACATATGTTTTTCATCCACTTGCTAAAGGTGATAGAACATCTATCCCCATTTTTAGAACTACAGAATGTAAACACTCATTAGAATCTTAAAGCTGAGATGTGCTGTAGATAATCTAGCATCAAAGATAGAAAGTCCAGTGTATGCCATGTGGCTTTTCCACCATCATATAAAGAATATGCTGAGGGTCCTTGGACATGGGGACAGCTATCAAGAAGGATGCAGTAAGCCTTCCTGAGAAATTGAACTGAGATTGGCAGTATCAGTAACATAGTAGAGGTAAAATTTCACAGTCAAGATAGGAAGATACTTTAAAGCAGAAGGAAGACTGTAGCAAGGAGGACTAGGTGACTCCAGTATTCACTGGGCTGTAACCATGAGAGAGGGGTCATGCCAGGAGAGGGTTAAACTTGATCTTCTCTAACTATTTAATCATGAGTTATGGGAATATCGCTGTGCAAGATGAGACTGAAAAGATAAGAGAATCCAGATGGTGAGTAGAGAAAAACAACTGAGTTCAAGGTCGTATAAAGAGGTCATGGGAGGAATTGTAGAAGAGGACGGGGAGATTAGGAATGGAAAGTGCACTTTTCTCTCCTACCAGCTCTTCAGTCTGGAACATTGGGATTTGAATTTCCTGAGTGATTTTACAGGTAGCTCTATCTGAGCTGGGACACAGCTCTGGAACTCAGAGAAACAATCATGGCAGCAAAATCGAATTTCTCAAGTCAGCTAGGAACTCATTTGAAGGTTAGGCATAAAAATGACAGGTTATAACCAGAAAAGTGGCAAGCTCTACGATTTTTGAGGAAGCTCTATTCATATATTTTAAAATAACTGATTAAGAAATTATAATTTTGTTGATTAAATAACACCATGTTCCCTTTCCATTTTTTTTTTTTTTGACCTAAGACATGGACCCACAAACATGTCTTTTTACTAAAGGTATTCTATTCTATGTTCTATTTAGGAAATAAATACTTCAAAGAACTGTACAGAAAGATTCTTAAGAGTGGAAAACTAAAAAGGATTTCAGGAGCCCATTTGGTCCATCTCCTTGCCAGTAGGGGCATTTCCTAAATCACATAAAGAAGAAAAATCTCAATTCTATTTTTAAAATATCTCTACAGATGGCAATTCCATAAGTTTCCCTGCTAATTTGCTCCAGTGTTTAATCAGCCTGACACACAAAGTCTTCTTTACATCTAACTCAATGTTCTCTTGCTATAACATAGAATCTATTTCCTCATCAGAAATGGAAATGTAAAACAATATAATAACCTAGGAAGCCCACTAGTCAAATGTCCTCAATCATTATAGCTGGAGCGATACATGTGGTAATTTTAATCATTTGTTAATAGCATGTAATTTAGTCCCAATGAGAAATGAAGGCATCTCCTCCTAAATCTGCTACTAGTAGGCACTGATTAAATGGATAATGGAATGTCCTTTTGCCCTTAATAGGAATGATACATACAAAAAACTTTTTAGAATGACTAAAGTTTTTCCTAAGAAAAAGACTCTATCTGAGGATTTAATGTGTCTTTTCAGGGGCCTCTGTAAGCCTCTTGTCTATAAGATGTATGATAAAGTATCAAATACTGAAAGGCCTATGGGATGTTTATATATTATGAGATTATTTTTCAATCATTCCTCTCCTAAATAATGTCATTGGACCAATTCCTATTCTTCAAGCCAAAATGTACATAAGACTCACTTTCAACTTTCTCCAACTATACTCATAGGCAGTGAGGAAGGAGACCTACTAAAATAATTGAAAATGAACTTTATTTATTAATTTTATCTTTCACATTGAATTTGGGACAACCATGAGGTGTAATACTTTGTAAGACTTCCTTAACCACAGAGATATGACTAAGAAAGGAAGAAGCATCCTCATTATGGATGTAGATACAATAAAGTAACAAAACAATATTTTTTTCCATTGCTCTAGAAACAACCTGGGAGTTGTATGGTCTTGGGTCACAGGTGCCAAAGAAAAGATGATCACACCAAATTTAGAGACAGAAGAGTGTGATGATGTCCTCTCACTGTACCCCACATGGAAACAAGTTACAGAGAACAAATATGAAGAAACAAAACATTAGCTCAAAAAAAACTTAGAAACCAGCTTTCCATCCTTTCAAAGGAGCCATGAAGAACTTCAATGAAAACTGAAATATGGTCTTTATTTTCACAAGAACACAAGGAAAACCTGTCCTCCCAATAGCGTGAAGGGGGAGGATGCTCTGCTCTTTCACTCACAGACCTGACATCTGCCTGAAATTCTCTTCCACTCTCAGTTTTTTGCTTCATTGCCTAATATTTTCAATGTTTAAGACCCACCTTAAATGACAACAACCTGGAAGAAGTCCTTCTTGACCTTCTTAACAGGGTGAGAGTCTGATATTCTTTATCATTTAGCTACTACCTATACATTTCACTATGATGAATTTCACTCTATTATTGTTCTGCCCTTTGTCCATCTCTACTACCTGCTCTTAATGGCAGAGGAGAAATATCATCAGACTCGGGCTTGCATGTCCAGTGACTAGCTCATTATGTTGGTAAAAGTTTTGTCAACTATGCAAAATTCTAATAAATGGAGATATGGCTGCCAACATCTTCCCTGTTCCACTCGTTCTTAGTTAGATCCCCTGAGCTCTCCATTAAGTCGGTGTTGTATGCTTAATTGTGTCCCCTTCCTCCTGATGCATATGTTGAAGCCCTAACCCCCCAGAACTGTAGACTTTAACTGTATTTAGAGTCAGTTCTTTAAAAAAGTGACTATCAGTGTGGCTGCTAGGGTGGGAACTAACAGAATATGTCAGAGAGACAACTGGGAACTAACCAACTCAGCACGTTGGTCTTGAACTTCTGGCCTTCACAGTTATGATAAAATGAATTTCTTTTTTCTAAACCACCTAGCTTGTGATATTTTGTTATGAGGGTACCAGAAAATGCATACAATCAGTATTTCCTCTTATGCATTCCATGTCTATATTTATTTTGCCATTCATATTTGTAATACCATGATCAAAACTCTCTTTTATACTTTAAGTCCTACAAGGAAAACAGAAATCACTTTAGGTCTTTCAAAGAGGAAGGAAGGTGGAGAGGAAATTGTGGAGGGGTCTCAATGGGTGTGGGGCAGGGACTATGGGTGCTGTGGTGGTGATTATGAGGTGGTAACAGACATCTGAGCAGATGTGAATCTATAACTCTGAGTTATATATAGTGTTGCCAACTAATCAAAACTACAAGGACAGGAAGGAGGGAGAGAGGGGAAGGAAAAAAGTGGGGAGGGAGGGAACGAAGGAAAGAACTCAATACCAGGATTTGATCACATAGATTATGGAAGAGTAGAGAAGTTCAACAAGACATGGAGAAATAACAAGAAGCTACTACCACCGGGAGGACCGGAGAGACAATAAGATGAGGTAGCTCTACCAGAACCATGAATTAGAACCAAGGTAATCAGGAGCTTGAGTCCATAAAAAAGACAGCACTTTTCTGAAAGATGAAAAGACAGAATTGGACTTCCTCCTGTTTTCCAAGATTAGCAAATGTCTGCTCTCAAAAGAATAGGTCAAAATCATTTGACAAGGGAACCCAGAAAAGGCAGTTTTTAGGCATTATTATTTTGCTTTGCCCTCCTGCCTCCTGAGATGAAGAGGAAAGTAAAGAAATGGATACTGAGAACAAAAAGCTAAATGATGGGCACAGTCCAGTAGAATCAAGTAATGTGTGGGCTGGAAGTGTCTCTTGTTCCTGCTATATCCCAAGACCTGATGAACACTATACGACATGTATTGTGTCTAACAAAGTTGTTAATTCAGTTTTAACTGAATGAGCTCTATTTCTTATTTACCAAGTTCTCTGGCATTAATAGTATAGTGAGTAACATTAATCCCTATACAATTTAAGATTCAAGAGACAGAATTTTTACCTGTTTTGTTCATGGATTTCATGCTAGCACTCAGAACACATCTGACCAGTAGTAGGCACTGTATATATAGATGTCAGACTAATGAATGAAAGTTTTGTAGAGTGGAAAGCCCAGCTTATCATTTTCTTAATTATAGAATGTGATGTATCAAATCAGGGGTCTGGTCCCTCTCAAGGCTGAAGGATAAAAATGGTACTGGTTGCCATCCAAGTAGGTTACAGAGTCATTGACACTCCACCATGATTGTAATAAAAAATGATCATGCCTGCTGCCTAAGGAAAGAAGCAATGGTGTAAAACCCAAAGCCTAGCAAAGCTTCTTAACAAATTTGCATAGGGATGGAATATATGAATATAGCTGTTAATGTGAAAACACCCTATCTGGTATGAGGTTTCAATTTGAGGTAGAAGGGTTTAATCTTACTAGACCAGAAACTGAAAACTTACAGCAGTTATGAAGAATAATAAAGAATGCAGATCAAATAGATGATTCTTTTGAAAAATTATATAACAACATGATACAAAGATTGCACTATGTAACACACACAGGCTGTCTTTATGTAAACCTAAAAACAACACACATTAGACGTTTCCACACTTGGTTGGTGGGGGGGCGGGGGGAGGCGGGCGGCGGAATCTTTTCAGTGAGAGAGAACGCAAGAGAAAAGACATCTGAATGAAGTCACGAAGTCATAGGAAGTGAAAGACTTAGAGACAAAATGTTTAGCCAACAGAGAGATCTGAGAAGAGAAATGGGCAAGTGGAGCTGAAAAACGGTTACAAAATACAAATATGAATGTGCAATGAAAAGCGGATGAAAAACCCCTGCTCTTTCACTCATTAACCATGACCTTGATCATGGTCTATATACCTCAGTGCTCTCATCTGGAAGATGGGGATAGTAATAATATCTTTCTCATAGAACATTTACAGGGATCCTAGGAAAACAATCCATGTTAGACACTCAGGACCATATTTGCAGAGTAAGCATGAAGGGGGGTGAAGAGTGTGTGCTATTAGTATCGCCAATGAACCTTGTAAGAAGAGAAATAAACGCATCATGAAAGTGTTAGTTTGGGTGTCAGAATTTCCTCCAGGCCAGGTTTGCAGAAAAGACTTATGTAAAGAATGTGTGAAATATCCTTGCAAGGTAGGGTCATTCCAATGTCTTCAGACTTGAAAGAAAGGAGGTAGATTCATGCTCCCCAACCCCCGCCCCCCAAATGACCTTTCAAGTTCTCCTTCAGCCTTTGCTTCCATAAAATGCATAATTGCCCATTCTGACAGTTCATAGAAAAATGGTTTCCCCGACCCTTCTAGGCTGCCCTGGATGGAAAATGCCCTGGGTTCTCAGAGACTTAACACCCGGCCTTGTGAACATGAGCAAGATTATTCTCTCGGAGCTGCTCTTTTCACATGTGATAGGCTTGGCAAGTTGCCCTGGTAAGTGTCAAGCCCTGAATGTTTTTGTTTTTGCCCTGGTGGTCCTGAGGAGTTACTGGAATCCTTCTGGGGATCTGTTTTGTATCAAACTGTTGGCCAATTGTGACATTGAAAAGAAGCAGGTAGAGACAGAGAGAGGCTCTGGACTACATCGCGTTGAATTCTGATAGCCGACTCCCTGTCTGCCCTGGCTGCCTCAAAGCTTCCTTCAGTCTCTCTTTGGCTCCTTCACTTTGTGGTCTCAGCACTACAGGGCAATCTTTTGTGTGCAAGTTTCTCCTTTTGCTCCCCAGAGAAGCTTGTCAGAACTCCTTATCTACTGATGAATGAAAGGAATTTCTCCTGTGCGGGCGGGACAGGGCTAATGTAGCTCCAAGCAGCTCGGGTGGGTCATTGAGTTAAAGGAGCACCAAAAGGCGAAGTGCATGAAAATATCAGTCGTGCCAGGAAGTGTCATCACAGGCATTTCCCTCCAAGGGGGGAGGGGCTGGAGAACAAGAAGAAGAGGTAAGGCTAATAGAGGCAATCTTGGGTTAATCTACTCTGCTGGGGAGAGGTACACGCTGTACCAGCCAGTGTTGTCTTTGGCCCTTACAGCACTAATTCCACACTGGTATTTAAAAACATGTGTTTAAGAGCTTGACTATATTTGGGATCTGAATGAGAATAGCTATTTCTTCTTTACACAGGACTTTTTGATTCCTTGAAATGAGATTTGTTTTTTAATTTCCTCCAAACCTCAATCATCTGAAACCTTTTTTAATTACACAAAGCAAAAGTAATTACTGTTATATCCATTAGCATAAACATTCTATGATGCCCAGTTATGTACTTCATACAAGAGCCTGCAAGGAGTGATGACTTGTTTAATATGCAGTGAATGATTTAATCAAGAAATTGATGCATGGATTCTCCTTTCCGGAAGCTCTGGTGTATACAGCACCACTATCCAGACAAACCCTAAAAGCCAAACTGTAGCAAAAAGGTAGAAAGGGAAGAAGATAGGAAGGGAAGGAGAGAAGAGGCATCCTTAATTCACAATGTAAAGTTGAGGTGGGGATATAAGGACAGATATTGGGGACTCATCTGATGTTCTCTGAGATGTTCATTGTATCTGTTACTGTCGCATGGTGAATTATTAAGTGCATGCAAGTACTAAGATGTGCCAAAATACACCCCTCCAAGAACATCCCATTCTGAGTGAAAGCTGCTCATATGGATATGTGGAATATAGGGTTTAATGTTAAGAGAGCTAAATTTAAATTCAAGCTTCATTTCTTGCTGAATGTGACCAACTCCAACTCATTTAATTGCTCTGAACCTCCATATCCTCTTCTGCAAAATGGATGTCAGAATAATATTTACCTCAGTGGGTACATACATACATAGATATATGTATGTATATGTATGTATGTATGTATTTTAACTTGAAAGTTGTTAAGTCCAGAAGGATTTCCAGAAGGATATGAAGTACCCATCATTTAACTAAAAAAAAAAAAAATGCATTCATTTTTTTGGAAAATGAAAAAGACAGTTCAATAAATCAAGCCTCTAAAAGTTATAATCCTTATCAATGTTTATTTCAGAAAACAGAAAATTATATTGAAGAACTCTGTTTGCTCAGAAGTTGTTCTTCTAAAGTGGACCATTTTCAGTCTCTTGCTATGTTGTCTACTAAAAGGAATGGAGGGAATATAATTGCATTTCTCCTATTACCTGAATGACATAATAGTCTTATCATGTAATTAGGAATTTTGTAAGTGAGAGGCAATTTAACAGATACCTTTGCTAAAAATAAAGCCTATTTCTCCCCACTGTTTTCAGAATTAATCTCTCTCTCCCTCCTTCCCTCCCTCACCCCCCACCCCGTGTGTGTGTGTGTGTGTGTGTGTGTGTGTGTGTGTGTGTGTGTTGGGGCCATAGTTCAGGGTTGGGAGGTTTTATCAAAAGACTCAGGACTCTGGGTCCATGCTCCTTTGATGCTCATCCAGACCCCCTGAAATCGAACTCTCCATGTACTGGCAGGACGTGCAGCTGCCTGTTTCTTTGCCTCACTGGCCCCAAAAAACACAACCTGTGGAAATATCTTACTAAAGGTAAAAAAAAAGTATCTTTCTGATAATTGCGTTTGAAATTTCATTTTGCCATTTTCTGTCAACTTTGTTTCTGATGCCTGACACAGGCAGACTTTCTTTGGTTCTGGTCTTCTGAGATATCTTAAAGGCATTTCAACTCACAAATCTGCCTGTGATTATGCTATTTCAGTTCACATTTTAGCAACTTGTGCTTTTGCTGCTTTTCCATCCAGACCTGCATCACATTGTGATGAGACAAATACAGCTGTGATGGGAGAATTGGCCAGTTCTCTTTCTCATGACCCAGTTTTACATTTAATATGCTAATAATCAAGTTACTCAAGACATCCCAAGTGCCAAAGGTGGCTTTTTCTGTGGTAAAGAAGTCAAAATCAACTGGACTGTGCCAAAGACTAAGTTTCTTAGATTCATAGAGTCACATAAAATTTATAGTGAAACAGAACTTGCAGCTCTTTTTCAACCACCTCATCTTACAGACAAGGAAACTGAATTCCAAAGAGAGGAAGAGTCTGGCAGAGGTTATAGATAAGAGTTATTTATGCCCTTTACATATAAATTGGGGGCTTAAAGCACTAATTTGAGATAAAACAGATCTTTTACAGGGCAATGGACAGAGGGGCTTGAGAAAATTTGGAACCCATATGGCTGAGATTGGGAAGGAAATGGAAAACCGTTTGTGTGGAGTGAGAGGGAGGCATAGGAAAGAAGCAAGAGGTGTTCAAAAGGAAATTCATCAGAAAAGAGTTAAGAAGGTAAGAATGAAAAGCTAAAGGATTTAATAGGTTAACCAGGCCAGGAGCTAGAAGGAACAATTTTAAAAGGAAATTATGTTGGTTGAACATCTTATCTAAGGATAAGGAAAAGAAAGATCTAGAGAAAAGCTCAGGGCGTTAAGGGTGCTTAAACTATTAATTTGAGTGAAATATTGGAAATGTTACTCTTTTCTTAAGAGAATTAGAGGTATTAGAGACACAGCTTAATTTGGTGCAGAAACAGTGTGGAATAAGCTATAACAAGACTCCTTTAGACAAGGTTAAGCTCACTATGCATGATTTACTGACGGGAAATAATATGAAATCCAAACTTCCACAGTCTGAGGTAAGTTAAATCTTGCCACCTAAATGATGGTTGAATAGGCTATTTCAATCATGGTCTCTGCAGACCACATTTTTCACTCATTTGAATTGGTGGAGTTGATGTTTTATTATTTATTATTGAGTTTTAACAATAGCAAATTTGACAGCAATAAAGAAAGACTGCTCATCATTTGAATGTTTACTGTAAGTGAAAACAGCATTGACAATAGGTGGTTTATATCTATTTCCAGTGGTAATTTCAAGGTCATATTGATAATGTCCAAACTGCTTCAGAAGATATGGGTACTTTAATGGATATAATGTGCAGAATTCATTATGGTCCTTATTACCTGTAGGGTTATTAGATCTTACAAAATCTTCTTATGTGAGGAAACATGATTGCTATTGAATATAATATATGCAATATTATTTGTGGAATGTCTGCATTTTCTAGAAGACTTTAGAGTATTCACACAATATTAAGTAGAATGGGTAAGCTCACAATATTTGGTGTGCTTGATAGATTTTAGCTATAGGTACCAATCAGCAACTTGCTTAGACTATAGCTCTTGCCTTTTGCCTCAGCATGGCAACTTTGGGGTATTTTCGAGAAAGCAGACTCATCATGGGGGTGAGACTGCTAATCATTCACTTAAAAAAAAAAAGAAGACTCTAACAGGTACAATCATATCACTAAAAATTTGGGACATAAGAAGCAATTTTTAGAAAGAATTTTATCCATAATAACTATGTTAAAATCTCCACACATCAAAATCAGCAAAACGAGAGAAAAGATAGACCAGTGATATAAAGATGAATTATTCAGGCTTACCAAGTGTCACTCAAGCTGTTCTGTTTTGAAGATTCACTCATTAATTTATTCATTTAGTTAATCTTATTAAATATCTACAAGGTGTTTGACAGTACAGAATAGCAGGGCAGTGTGTTTAGCCTCAAAAAAGAAAAAAAAAAAACTAAAAAATTGACCGTGAAACTCTGTCCACATAAATGTCTATGGTGTAAATGTTGTGATGAAGGATGACACCAGCACAAGAAGGAGGAGGAAAGGTGCCTCTCACCCTAAAGGAGAGGATGTTTAAATTAAGAGTTAGTGGCCCTCCCTGGTGGCACAGCGGGTTAAAGCACTGCACTAAGAAGCTTAAGCCACTTTCGCATGAGTTCGATCCCCACCTGCCCTGGAGGAGATCCACATGGCGTGGCAGACCTCTCCTGACCGGCCTGCTGCTCCCCTCAGCAGTGTACTTTGTCGTTCTGCCTGTTCTGCTCCCTGCTCTGTCTCTGGTGAATCCTCTCACCCTCCGCATCTCTGGCCTGTACCCCAGTTCTGTACAAATAAATAAATAAATCTTTAAAAAAAAAATTAGGACTTAGTAGGAAACTAGAAATATTTGCAAGTCAACAGAGAAAAGGTATTACAGAGAAGAGAGTTTATGGAAAATCATGGAGGTATAATAGTATATTTTCAATGTGCTTTTGTATGAAAACTGAATATAATAGATATGCCATTAAAATTAGGATAATGAAATTACTCAATGAATGCAGCTGAAAAATAAGATCTCCCTGGTGGGGAGGGGGTGGAAATTAAGTTGAACCCTTACTTCACAAACAAATTAAATTTCTAATGGATAAAAAATATGAAAATTTTAGAAGAAAATATTTTTAAAAAACATTAATAACCTGGAGATAGAGTAAATAGGAAACAAACTATTGAACTAAGTATATATACCCAATGGAATATTATTCAGCTATTAAAAATCAACTACATGGATGAAACTGAAGAGGATGCAAAGGAAAAAGTCAGAAAGAGAAAGCAAATACCAGATGATTTCACTCATGTGGAATATGAAACAAAGCAAAGTAACAGACAAAACCAAACCAAAACAAACCCTTGAAGCTAAGAGGGATTTGGGGGAAGGTGCATCTAATGGACTATGGTGGAAGGTTACTGGGACTTTGTTGGTGGAGTGATACGTTTGTGTAAGTGTGACCCTATGTCTCTAAAATATATACAGTGGGCCCTCCATGGTGGTGCAGCAGGTTAAAGCACAGCACTAAGAAACTAAAGCTACTTCAGCCTGAGTTCAATCCCCACCCACCCCTGTGGTAATCCATATGGCACAACAGACCTCTTCTGACCACCCACTACTCCCCTCAGCAGTGTACTTCAACGATCTGCCTGTTTTGCTACCCACTCTGTCTCTGGTGAATCCTCTCACTGCCCCTGCACCTCTAGCCTGTACCCCAGTTCTGTATGAACAAATAAATATATACACAGTACTGTGCCTTAATAAACATTTTTGTGAACATGAATAAATCTTAAAAAAATAATAGTGACCAAAATTTAAGTTACAGGTGGATGATACTTTATAGAAAATATGGAAAAATACAAATTGATGTTAATTTTCTGAAGGAGCAAAAATATGTGAAACACGTATGTCTGAAAATAATAAATGCTAAATTTGTGATCATAGAATCTGTGTTTAGTGATGTTTCCTTCAAAAAAACCCCACAATTTGAGTCAAGCCTAGTACCTATGTTTCTTAGATGTCCCATCACACTCTGCTCTGTATGCTACTAGAATCAGGGTTTTTGATCATTCATATGAAGTTCGGGTGTCATCCAAATGGAAAGTTTGCCAAAGACTATTGTAAGTGCAATAATTCTGAAATTAGTAGAGAGGGCAAAGAACTCATGGAGATGGGGGACAGGGAGGGGCTCAGTCTACAGATATGCTCCCTTATTTATTGTTCCCTGTTCCCCTATCTTATGACTAAGCACAGTCTGACACTCTAGCAGAATAAGGATTCACAGCAAAGGACTAGCCTGGTGCTTACTGTAATATATAATCATTAAACTCGGTAATCAACAATTGTTTCACAGACAGGAAAGCTTCTCCAAGTTGAACAAAACAGAATAAAATAGCACAGTACCTCTGGGGGTGTTGTGTTTGTTGTTTGCTTGTATTTTAAAGTTCCCTCAGCCATCTGAACAAGGCTCAGCAGGAGCAGCTCAACTCTGCTCCACTTGCCATCAATGGAAGCATCTCAAAGCCTGGGAGCTGGAATCTTCTGAAGGCTCATTCATTCACTTGCTAGTGAATGATTCTGACTGTTGGCTGAATTCTTAGTTTAATTGTCAATTGAAACATCTACATGTGCTTGGCACCCTCACAGTTATGGTGGCTGTTAGTTTTCTATTACTGCTTCAATAAATTATCACAGAGTTAATGACTTAAACAGTACGAGCTTACTATCTTAGCACCTATAGGCTACTTGTCTGATATAGGTTTCACTGAACTAAAATCAAGGGGCCACTGGGTTGTGTCCCTTTCTGGAGGCTTTAAAGGAGAATGTGTATCTTTTTCCAGTTGTAGAGAAACACCCACATCCCCTGGCTCAAACTCTCTCCTCCATCCACAAAAGCAGCAATTTGGTCTCCCTGTGTGTTTCATCTACAATCTCATCTCTCTCTAACTTGCTTTTGTCTCTCTCCATGAACGTTTTTCTGTAGTCACATCTGATTCCAAGCTTCCTCCCTCTACTGTCTTTTCAAGAATGTTTGTGATTACATGGTGTCCAATGAGCATTTTGAGGGAGCCAGTGCAAGCTGTCGTGACTCTTGTGTCCTGGTTCCACAGGCGGCTTTGCTTGCTGTCCCTTCTTATGGTGACATTCTTTATGCTCATAGCAGCATTAAGAGAAAGGAAGATCAAATCCATCTCTAAATAAAGGATGTGAAACAGAAATAGTGCAAAATATAACTTTCACCAAGAACGTCATGGATGAAGACATTAGCTCTGGTATGCAAATGTATGCGATTAAAGTCCTAGCTGTTCTACTTTGTAGCATAAGTAGTGTATCCTTGATAAACTCAACCCTACTAACAACAGGTGAGATGAGGATAGCAACTGTATCTGAAAGATACAGTTATGGGAATTAAATGAGATAATTTATGTAGAATCTTCAGCATGATACTTGGCTCACAGTAAGAACTCAATAAATGTTGCTAGGAACTAGTTGCATGAATTTAGATAAGCTGCCCAATCACTCTGAAACTCAGGTTCTTCATATATAAAATGGTAATAAAAGTACTTCATAGGATTGTTGTGAAGAGTAAATGAGTTTAAGCATGGTCGATAGGTAGTAAATATTCAGGAAATGTTACAC